>NC_038248.2:9394388-9498317 GCF_000004515.6 Glycine max
TTACAGACTAGTATGGATTTAAAGGAATTTTATGTGATCACCTAGGCAATTGGATCTTGAGCTTCATGAGAAATTGTGATATTACAACCAACATCAAGGCGAAGCTATTTGCTAGTTTTCAGGGATTACAAAAAGCTTGGAATGATGGTTTTAGAAATATCATTTGTGAGTCAGATCCAAAATTGGCTTTGGAGTTGATTTAGACCAACATTGATGTCTTTCACCCTCACTACTATTTAATCATGCTCGATCATTCAACAAATGTTGGCATTTGATTGGTACGTTTGCTTTTATCATACCTTACGTGTAGCTCATGCATGTACTGACTGGCTTACAAAACATGGAGGAAACCATAAAGATATCATCCTTCGTTGGACCAATAGTTCGAGACAATTATCTCCCTTTATGTTAGCTGATAGACTGAGAGTCTTGCATTTTAGATATTAGTTTTCTTTACTTTTAATCTTTTCTGATGTATGAAAAAAACCTACTTGTAAGGCATATATTTAACCATTAATGCCACAAGTACAAATCAATAATTGTATATAATCATAGTCATTTTCTATTAATCCCTCATAAGATGAAGTTAACCATATCACTTTAGGTGGAGAATTCTCAATAATACAATATTTTTTTGAATATGAATATAGTTCAAACTCCTTGAATACTTTATGTATACTTAAATAACCTTACTGAATATTATATTTCTTAGTATTGATTATTGTAATTGAATACAAGATTTTTGGGTGCCTTGTGAAATTGAGAAATGAGCAATGCCTCAATAATCTAAATATTGCACTCCTTCATTTGTAGCAAAACATTAAATAATCATTCATAATAAAAAATAATAATTTTTTTTTATAGAAATCAAAGCTACCATGTGACATAATAATAGATTGCAAATAAGATTTTAATGTATATTTTCCTCTCAGCCAATGCAATAGTAATGTGGATAGTTGATATTATTCTATAAGTTGTGCATTATTAACTTATTGACAAGTGTACCAATTTTATCATAAGTAGTAAAGATTAAAATGGAAGTCCTAGTGTCGAATCCACATGAACTTTGACTGTACTTAAGTGATGCAAGCTCAAAGACAATGAGAAGAAGTAGAAGAAGAAAATATAAGGAATTGGAAGTGTGAAATTTAAGGTAAGGCAAAGGAAAAGATAAAAAAAATAATTTAAATGCAAAAAGCTGAAATCAGAATGTGATAATGTTGGGGTCTA
This sequence comes from Glycine max, assembly GCF_000004515.6. Classification (NCBI taxonomy): domain Eukaryota; kingdom Viridiplantae; phylum Streptophyta; class Magnoliopsida; order Fabales; family Fabaceae; genus Glycine; species Glycine max. The sequence goes on from NC_038248.2 coordinate 9,395,619, forward strand.
GCATGCCAAAACTACTTATAATGTAATGCAAATGATTTTATCTATTTAATGAAATCCCTATTTCCACCCGCATCTACTAATATACTCCATCTTTTGTTTGCCGCACAAAAAGCCTAGTTTATTTATCCTTTTCCTCCAAATTTCTTTGCAGAGATAAAATAATAAACCACATTAAGATAAGGGATGCAAAAATCATTGGACAAAACAAATGTCAATCTATTTCTAGCAATGAATTTATTTAGATACCCTTCCTCAGTTCTTTAGAAAATAACCATTTTTCAATGCATTAGCCTCTAAACATTATATGAATGATCAGACCATACTAATAGAAAAGTACAAAGAAGAATAATAGAAACAAAATTGCATTAAATAGATAATGGAAAAAAAATTACATTACAAGAGTTTGGCCTCCAGGCTTCTAACAAAAGGGGTTTAGCCTCTCATAGCCATGGGAGACTTTACACTTCAGGGGCTAATATGGATGGAAGAGGGGGCTGAATGATTAGGAGAAAGAAAGAGGGGAATGGCTAAGAAAGAGGGTTTCCCCCCCTAAGGGAGAGACTCGTGGTTTGGATTTCTTCACTAGAGAGTTCTGAGACTCGGTGTGTCTTTTCCTTCTGCTTCCTACTCCTTTTATAGGCCTAAGGTAGCTTACTTTTTACATTGACCTTGCGCTTAGTGCGAGTTTTCGTGCTAAGCATGTCATTGGGCTTCCTTGCGTGTCTTCTTCGCACTATGCTTGGGTTACATGCTGAGCGAGAATTCGCGCTAAGCCTGAACTTGCCCTCTAAGCAAAAGTGCGCGCCAAGTCTGGATTACGCGCTAAGCGAGCTGTCCACATCTTCCAACTTTTTCTTCAAGGTATTTTTCTTCCAGATTTTTATAAATTTTCCTCTAAAGCGCTTTAAATCTTCTTCTTTTAACTTTTGCTAATAAAAAATTGCAAAGATGTTAATTTTTCATTATTTCATTAAAAACAATAGTAAAGTGAAGAAATTATTATCATTATTAGCCAAAATTGACTATCAAATTAGCTCAGATTTTGCAATTATCAACTCCCCAAAAATAAAACATTTGTTTTTCCTCAAGCAAAAAGACAAGTTTTAAGTGTATCAACACATGACATAAATGTGAATCTTTTAAAACTTTTCAATGACTGTTCTTGTGCTTGCATTTGTTTTTATCTTGTGGTGGAAGTATGAATGAATACACATGGAGATGAAAAAGGTTAGCAAATAAAACTTCATCAAGGCAGAATAACAACACTTCTTCTCAGTTAAAGTAATCATACATACATATTGTGGATCACTAAGGGCTTTTTAGGCTTGTAATGTGGTTGGGCTAACAAAGAATTAATTCATGGTTTTTCTTTGGAAACAAAATTAAGTTCTACGAGAGCACCTACCTCATGTTTTTTTGATAACCCATGACTTTATATTCCACAGCCACTAACTTTTTCCAACCTTTTATTCCTAACAACACACAAATTTATTGTAACTTTAGTTGCTATCAGCCTTTTATTTGAACACAAGTTTTTTCTTAATAGAAACAAATTGGTACTGTAGACAAGGTTATCAAACTCGAGAGTTTTCGTAGACTTGTGAGAGTTTCATAGAATCGACTTGTGGACTCAACTCGTAGACTCATTAGAGTCTACTTTATATAAAAATAATAACAAAATATTTATAAATAATATACTAATTAAACATTTCAAAAATATAATAAAGCAAAATAGTAAATCATAAAGTTTATAATATTTCAATAACCAAGGCTAGCAATAATACATCACTACTAGATAATAACTTGCAAACGTTATAGTAGTGGTAGGTCATTCTCATCGAGGGTTTGAAGTTATTAGAGAATAAGAGTTTGATATTATTAAAGGTGAGAATTTTGTATTTGAGAATAACACACTAAATGAAAGTATGTTGAATACTAAACAAACAAAAAAATAAAATAAAAAATGACTTACATTTTGGTCTAATTTTTTTAACTTGCTAACTCGTTGACTCGATGGTAAACTCGAGAGTCTACCGAATTTACTTAGAGTTTATAGAGTTTGCATAAAGTTTACTAAAAAAGAGTTTACTCAAGAGTCAACTCGCAGAGGACAAGTGGACTCGTAAACTCGTAAGAGTTAGTGAGTTAACTCGAGAGTTTGATAAACATGACTGTAGAAACTCATTTACATTTGAGTGTGATGTTAGTGATGATCTTGAAACACAATTTCTCATCTAAAACCAAAAATCCAACTCCTCAAATTAAGGATAAATTTGACTTGACCTGTGCTCTCCTACAACCTAAGATAAGGTAGTCATTAATTTCATTTGGATTAGGTTTCAAAAACAATTTATTGCATTAGGCTTAACAAGGTGCAAGGGATTCATTTTAGTAATAGGTTGGCTATTTGGCTCAGTGGCTAAGAAAATCAAACAATGCATTGATCATTTCCACCTTATGTATGTACTCAACATTCTTAGAATCATGCAAAATCAAGAAATTAAGAACAATCGTTCTCTCACAGTTACTATTTCATACATCTCACTGGACATTTATGAAGTGTTTGGCTTACCCAACCATGATTTCCGTTTAAACATGCTAACCTCTTTACTCTTGTGCTTTGGATTCATACTTCATCACTCATAATAACACCTGCTTACAAGAATCAGAACCTTCACCATTATCTCATCAGTACATAGTGTATCTCATGCATCAATTCATTCAGAACAAGTCACAACCAATTACTGATTTCCCATGTCTATCATGCAATTTTTCTTTATTTTATTTATTTAATTAATAACTGAAATAAACTTCTGAAATTATAATTAAAAATAAAGACAAAGAAGATATAAATAAAATAAAGAAAAAGAAAAGAAAAATCCTCAGTCCTGTGTGGGCCATGGGTCCCACACTCCCTGTGCTACCGTGAGGTCCGCAACATAATCGGTGTCTGCCTCGACGGTGTCTGTGGCATCTCCAGCGCCAGAGGTTTCACCCCTCATCAGGTGAGGGCTGGTCTTCTGGCCAGGCAACTCGCTGGAGGAAATCCTCTAGCGTCATGAGTGGCAGTTAGAGAGCGAGCTGAACTGAGAGCTAATGTTGATTCTTAATGATGAGGGGTTGGCCACGACGGATACTCTGTACCTTCTACTCTAGGGGCTCCGGATGGGAGGAGGAAGAAGAAGAAGGCTGGCTAGTAGTGACAAGTGGAGCTGATGGTGGTGGGACTGGCGGTGCGTCTGGGGTAGCTTTGGCTCGAACCCTCCTTGGTCCTGAAAAACTGATGTATGCTAAGTAGATCATGGTACTTAGCAACTTGAAGGTTAGGGTGTCAGAAATGACCCCTTAAACATCGCACAATGCTGGGAATTTGAGCCGAGAGGTGCTGGATTGGGCGATTTGTGTGATCTGGCCTGATATCATGCTGTCTAGGTCTATGTCTATCTACGACATGAACCCGTAAATGAGGTGAGCCCGATCCATATTCAGATATGAGGTGTGAGAGGTGGGAGCGATGTTGAAGTAGCTCAGGATGCTCCATGTTTGAGCCAATGTGGTGAGGTCCTTCCCGATCAGCTTCCACGGGGCTCCCTTAGCGTTCAGAATGAATCGACCGCTTGGTGTGTACAACTTGGCCGTAATGGCCTGGTGGTCGGGGTATGTATCAGATACTGGGAGTATGTGTGGTATTCCTCCCCCTCCAGCATGATGACGGGGGTTTCCAGAAAGTCATTCAATGTCTTTGCATCTAATTGAATGACTTTTCCCCTAACTCAGCAATACTTAGACGCGCTGTCCTCTCGGTCATAGGAATTTGCGTAGAATTCATGCACCAGAGCAACGTCAATCCTCTTCTCCGGGAGGCGTGTGAGCCGGCGGTGCCACTATCGGTGTTGGAGTTCTCCATAAAACTCATCGAACATGGCAGGGGCGAGCTCCGCGTTCCACTCCGAAAGGATATTCTGGAGATGAACATTGTCTTGGTATCTGTGCTAAGCGATCTCTGATGTGAATCAGGAGGAGTCCCATGCAGGCTCTCCCTCTTGAGGCTGAGTGGGTACAACACGTCGTTTTGGTGAAGCCATCTGCAAAAATAAAGGAAACAAGACTAAGGTTAGTAAAAACAGGGCACAATAAGCAAATCACAAAAAATAACATAGGGGCTAAGCTATCAGTGCGCGCTTAGCTCCAATGCAAGGAGTTTGTGGGCTTAGCACGAGGTGGCACTAAGCCTGTGCACCAATTTAATTATTAAACAGTTGGCACTGCCATAAAAACACAAAGAGTGAAGCTTTCAATAGAATTATGCTCACTATCTCACATTTTGCAAACGAAAAAAAAAATATACTTCACTCCAAACGTAATATATATATATATATATATATATATATATATATATATATATTATATGTACTTGAAATTACATTCTGACAATAGTTTGCAACACAAAAAATAAGGAAAAGGGAGATATAAAAGCCTCTAGCATTCTAAAAAATAGGAAAAGCTATAGTTTGTTATAACATTTATTATTTTCCCTTCACGATTGTTCATACAGGATACAACGTTAATATTAAAAAGAAAAGAAAAGAAAAGAAAGAGTGCTTATCCAAGAAATAATCCAAGAGAGAAGAGAAAGCTAAGCTTACAGCTGTCACCGGAATCTTAAGAATGTCAAACCATGAAGGCATTAATTACAAAACCATCTACCAAAAGAACAAATCAATATATTAATTTTCTTTTAAAATGGACAAGCATACACAATATTTTCATAGCATTTTATCTAAAAGAAAACAGGATTGTAAGGCTATCATGATGTCAACAAATGCCATCTTAGATGATGTTAAAATTTGAATGGATGTACAATAAAAGATACCAAGCCAAAAATCAAGGGTAAACAAAGGATGAATAGGAGAAGAGATGTCAGGAAATAGATTTAGCATACACCTATATGAGCAAGAATTATCAGTCAAAACAAAAATTCTAATAAATAATTTCCTAATGATTTCCTTAAACTTATGTACGCTATGATCTCCCAAACACCTCGATCACAGTATTTGGTGGTTGAGATTTAAGTGTTGATCATATAATTTCAAGTGGTATGTAACTAGAAAATTAAATTGGACCAATTGAGTAAATTAGAAGCTAAATTTTGTTCACAACATTGCCGATCTATGAGCCGAGATGTAAAATGAAAGTGAACAGGAAAATTCAAGGTAATTAAGTTGAAAGTATAGAGAAATTGAGTGTAAAGACATAGAGTTGCAGGTGACAGGGGCAAAAGGGGTAGAAGGGAAGGACCATTTGGTGTCTCTGAATTTGGAAGAAGTGAATAAGGTTTTGATGGGTTCGTTGGTGGGGCCAGAGTCACCCAGGCCGTGAAGCCACAAAACAAAGCTTTACACCCTCGACATGGAAGAAGAAGAAGAAGACGACTTTTGGTTTTGGGGGAACAAGAGTAGAAACAGGATGGCACTACTTAATGTGATTGTGATTGGGTAACACAACATTGGGCTTTATCAACTTTATTAGAGATCGATGGCAAAGCTAACACATACATCGAGGACCACTATTGCAGCGCCAATTGTGGTGGCAGTCGCAGCAGGGAGTTTAATGACAACACATTCTTGTTAAGATTCACCATCAAGGTCAGTGATTGAGAGAGTGAGATGAAGCAATGGAAGTCACTTGGTAATGGAGAGACGACGATGCAGGACGAAATCGAGAGGGAGATGAAGCGAGAATGAGAGAGAGAAATTGAAAAGAGGGAGCTTTGATGGCAGCGGCAGCTCAAGATGAGGGCTTCGACTACGACACGAGAAGGAAAGAGAGAGGGCATGAGAGATAGGTATGAGAGAGAGACTAAAAGAGTGAGAGATTAAGAGGGTGTTTGGTTTGGTTGTTTTCTGTTTTCATTTTCACTGAAAACAGAAAACGGTGATAAAAATGTGTTTGGTTGGATTTCTGAAAACATTTTCAGTGAAAATGACAACAGGAAACAAGTAGAAAATGAAAACAATAAATTCTTGTTTTCAGTGTTTTCAGTTGAGAACAGAAACCTCATTTCAGGTAAAATGAAATTGCGGTGGCAATGAATATAATTTTAAGCAAATCTAAAAATACAAAAAGACAAGAAGTCAATATATCATAAATTTTCAGTATTTTTATTTCATGAAAACAGAAAACAAAAAGTCAAACCAAACATGTTTTCAAAATTCTAATCTTTTGAAAATGAAAATAGTTTTCCGAAAATGAAAACAAGAAATGAAAACAGAAAATGAAAATGCAAACCAAACACATCCTAAGAGAACAAGAAACATTTGTTTTCTATTATTTCAAAGAAGTTTTTAAATAAGTATCGTGGAACACTTGATATCTATGATGATTTTATAAAAATCATCTTTAAACACTTGATTTTTACGACGATTTTTATAAAATCATTTTTGAACACTTTATTTCTATGAAGATTTTATAAAAGTTGTCTTTGAACACTTGATTTCTATGATGATTTTTATAAAATTGTTGTTAAAAAATTCAATTATTTACTAATATACCATCACATTTTGAACAACGACGGTTTTGGAAAAATCATCTTAGATCCAATGTCGTTGAAGATCAATTTTGTAGTGGTGGAGGCTGTACAAATGTCTATTAACTTTTCAAATAGGAATCCTAGGTTTTAGGAGGCACTCCACCAAATGTTAAGTACTAAGCTCAATTTCAACATAACCTACCATCCCTAATTGGATGGTCAGGGTGAGACAATTATCCAAACCTTAATTAGAAGACATATGCTTAGGTCTTAGGTTATAGAGGAGAAGAGGAGTTAGGATAGGTAAGAGCCTTTGGTAAGTAGAATTTGCTTACAATAATAGCTTTCACTCTAGCATAAGTACGTGACACCTTATGAGGCCTTGTATTTTGAAGAAAATGTAGGACCCTTTTGTGTTGGTATGAAGTAGGTGAGATGAACTTTGTTGGACCGGATCAAGAAACCATCGAAAATGATCCAAATGTTTAAATTAAGTTTAAAGTATCTCAAATTAGGAAAAAAAAAAGTTATGCTAACCAAACGAGGAAACCTTTAGAGTATGAGAAACGTGATTATGTGTTTCTTAAGGTATCTCTGCCCTACCACACACTAGCATTAGAAGACTCATTCGGAAAAAATGTTGAATCCTCAATTCATTGGTCTATTTCAATGCCTCTATGGAGTTGGGCATGTGGCTTATTAGATTTCCTACCTTCCTTCTTTGTTCAATCTTCATGTTGTATTTCATGTTTCCGAACTTAGAAAGTATGTTTAAATCCTTTTCATGTGTTATAAACTGACTTTATACAACTAAGACTCTCTTTTACCTTTGAATCAAGACCAATTCGATTTGTTGACTGTAGTGTGAAAGCCCTTAGGAATAAGACCATTCCTTTAGTTAAGTTCTTTGGTAAGGACTTGCTTCAAAGGAGACCATATAAAGAAAAGAAGGACGAGATGAGATTTGTTCATTTGCAACTTTTTGAGTTAGGTATGTCGTGGGTTCCAATTTTTTAGGATAGAAATTTTGTATGGAGCAAAGAAATGTAACATACCCAAAATAAACTATTAGTGGAAATAATAAGTATAATAAATTAAATATCACTTTATGCAAAGTCTTATGATTTCCCTATTGTGATGTGAGGTTATGTTCTAAGCATGATTAGCAGTCCAGAGTTAGAATAGATGAGGAAGAGTCCTTGAGGCCCACTAAAGGCCTACACTTATAAACCCTTCCCCCGCCCACTCATAACATTCACATACATATTCCACTAGAAGAAAAGGAGAAAAATGAAGAATATGAGAGAAAGAGCAACAAGACCCACACAATAGGATCTCAAATTTAGTGCTTTCTTTTCATCTTCCCACCCTGTGATTTGATCTATAAATGGTTGTTGTTGTTGGGGATTAAATGTGTCTTAGAACCCTAATGATATAGTTGCCATATATTTCTACATTTAGTGGTTATTTTGGGACAAAAATGTTGTGATAGCAAATTCATATTTAAATTTTGTAATTCCAAGTCTATGGATCTTCGTCAGACGAATAGTCTGAATCTAATAACACTAAATTAAGCATCCTAAGAAGCTTAGCAGTGAGTCTTGAATTCTTTTCTTCAGCTCTTTTGTGTTATGAATTTCTTGATCGAGTCTATGCTTATCATTAAGTTGAGAAACTTGATGTTGTAAGCCTTATGAACAAATGGTAACTTCTTATGCTTGTCCCCACTTTGAGATGATGATGCAATCTGCATATACTCAGGAGCAACAAAGAATCTAAACACAAAAAAAGGTAAATGAATGATGAAAGGTATGCCAAATGGTGATAGATAACAAAAGCAAGTGTTGGTTTTGAAAATATTGTTTAGGGGTAGAGGTTCAATATCTTTTGGAAGAGGAGTTTGGAGAACAAAACAACCACATACAAAAATTATATAGTCTTTGTCATCATTGGAAGATCCAGAACAATGTTGTAGAGCATCAAAATGTTGTTGAAGAATCATATGATCCTTGACTATTAGTTTGTCCTTCGAGAAGATTCTCTGAACTATGGACTTAGTTAGAGCTCTTTGTTTGCTACGCACATGATCAAACGCATATTGCTTCTTTTCTTTCTTTTCTTTTCCTAAGCAAACATTTTGAATTGACTCCACAAACTTTGGAATTGCTACCTTGGACCTTTTTGAAATCATTAGCCAACATCGTCCACTAGGAGCAACATGTAAAAGAGGAACATTCTAATTTTATTCAACACGAACTTGCTTAATAAATGTGCGATCAATGACTAGATCTTCAATTTCCCTTTTGTAATGATCCAACAACTTCCTTAGCCTCTAGTTATAATGACCAAATATCTATCTATCTATCAAAGTTGCCATCCCATGTGGGATTTAGACTTGTCACTTCAAAATAAAAAGTCTAATTTTGTCTTGGATTTCCAATGAACAAACCCATGTTGTTTTGGTATCACATAGAGAGATATTAAGTCTTTCTGCATTTAAGGTTGAAGGGGAAAAAATTTCCTCTTTCACATCGTCTAATCCAAACATTGTACCTTGGGGGAAAACGTTTCCTTTCAGGATCAAAATGAACAAATATCCTCCCTAGAGAGAGCTCTAAAGTATTATGCCTTGGTTGCCTTGGACACGGATGAATAAAAAGGCTCATAGTACATAGCAAACTGCATATGTGGCTCCTTTCAGCTTCTAGAAGATTGTCGTAGATGATATCAACCAGACCATTGTGTATCATTTGTGAAAGGAAGACAAAGTCATTTGCTTTTTCCTCCTCATATTTTTTCATGATGACATCTTCATCTTCTTCACCCCATTGGTATTTATCCGATTGCTGGTAAATACAATTCCCAGTAGGAATAATGGACAAATATTTAGGACTTCTGGGATCAAGAATAGCATTGTAAGCCATTGACCACTGTTACAATCAATTAGATTAAAAAAAAAAAAAAACAACAACATTCACGTGATTTTGAAAATCAAGGAGCCAAATTAAACATTTTATTAATAAAGATAGCAAACTGAAGCATTACATAAAAATGATTGCAAGAATAATTTAACCTAAAAGTTATTATTGAATAGATAAAATGTACAATTTTTTATATATAAAACTTTAAAACTATTTGATGCTTCACTAAATAAATTCAATTTAGCATATAATCACTACAAGAAATTCAACAAATACTAACTGATTTAGAGACCGAAATTACTAAGTCACTATAGAGATTGTTTTAAAGACTGAAAACTTGTAGTATCTAAATTGGTCATTATGGGCATCAAAATATTTAGTTAGAGACTGAATTTTCAGTGGCTAATAGTTTAAAAAATTATTCATTTTTTATTAGAAACTGATGGCGATGATGGTGGTGGTATGATGATGGTGATTCGAATGTGTTTTTAAAACCAAAAATCAAATTCACAAAATCTTTTTTCTTTGTTTTAATAATGAATGAAAAATTATTTTGAAATTGAGTTAAAAACTATTTCTGCTTCATTTTTGTCGAACACATTTTATTTTGGAAATTATATTTGAAAATTGAAAACTAGAAAATCCCAACCATCCCAAATGGGACCTTAGCTTCTATTTGTCAATATGGTAAAGAAGGATAATTAATCTATTTTTTTTAAAAAAAATTATATCCTCAATAGCAAATTTCATCTTACCTTAGGTGCTAATGAAACTATTTTAGTGAAATTTAACTGTCATATTCTTGTGAGACTAACCTACTAACTCATGTTTACACATTTATCCTATGTCTAGATTCAACTTACAACATCCTGATTGATAATGTGGAGAAGCAATCTTGTAGCCTTCAGTCTGCATGGGATCTTCTCCTTTCAAAGAAAATCAAGGATCTGGATCTAAAAAGCTACGTCTTTTTCCAGTGTTGTAGTTTAATTATCAGATTGGTTTTGTATTGATAATTTATAATCTTAATATACTCATAGCCAGAAGATTGGAATAATAGATTATTATTGATTCTAACAAAAGAAAATAAAGCCATAGGAAGTGAAAAGTTGAAACAGCAAAATAACCAAACCAACTTAGCTTTATTGATGGAAGTGAGATGATATTTATACATTGATGAAAGAAAGAAAACTGTTAAGTAGTTAGGCTGTTAGTAACCGAAAGTAGTTACAACGAACAAAACTTATTCCTAACTTCAACTAAGCTTGCTGAATAGCTAAGAGCCCCCCGTAAGCTGGGAATGGATATTCAACATTCTCAGCTTGAAACACAAATTCTTAAACATAGATGGAGGTAAAGCTTTAGTGAAAATATCAACAAGTTGCATGGAAGACGAGACAGGGAGAAGCTTAATGAGACCACGTTGCACTTTCTCGCGAACAATATGGCAATCTAAGTCAATATGTTTAGTGTGCTCGTGAAAAACCTGGTTAGAAGCTATCTAGATAGTTGAGTTATTATCACAATAAAGAAGAGCCGATTGAACAAACGAAATGGGAAAATGTTGAAGGAGATACGTGAGCCACTGCATCTCGCAAGTTGTTGAGGCTAAAGCTCGATACTCGGCTTCGGAGGAACTGCGAGACACCGTAGATTGTTTCTTCGAGCGCCAAGAAATAATGGAGTGCCCAAGATAGATTGAGAAACCAGTGATGGAACGGTGAGAATCACGACAACTTGCCCAATTGGAGTCGTTGAAAGCTTTGAGCTGGAGAGAACCTTTGGCGGAGAAGAAAATACCTGAGCCAAGAGTACCCTTAATGTATCATAGAACATGAGAAGCGGCTTGTGAATGAGCAGCGGTAGGTTGGGCCATGTATTGGCTCAATTACTGAACAGCATGGGCTATGTCAGGACGTGTGTTCGTGAGGTAAATGAGGCGGCCAACCAAACGACGATAGGAAGATGAAGCTTCAGTAGATAACGTATCTTCTAATGTGGCATGCAAACGAGTAACATAGTCCATAGGAGTTGTGTTGGGGCGGGAACCAAGCATACCAGAATCGGAGAGAATATCCAGAGTGTATTTTTGTTGACACAAATGAATGCCATGCTGGGACAGAGCAACTTCAAGACCAAGGAAGTATTTTAAAATACCAAGATCCTTTATTTTGAAAGTGTGATCGAGAAGAGTCGTGATATGACGAATAACATCAATGTTGTTTCTTGTTAAGACAATATCGTCAACATAAACAAGGAGAACAGTAGTCGAATTACCAGTGAAGCTTAAGAAGAGGGAATGATCAGCGGCGGCTTGTTGAAAACCATGAGAAATAAGGAAAGAAGAAAGGGGGGTGAACCATTGTCTGCTTGCTTGCTTTAGACCGTATAAAGAATGCTAGAGATGACCAGTGGGTATTAGCAACAGAGAGACTCGGAGGAAGTTGCATGTATACCTCCTTATGGAGCTCACCGTGCAGAAAGACATTGTTGACGTCTAGTTGTTGAAGATGCCATCCATTGAGGGCTGCAAGAGCTAACAGGAAGTGAACAGTAGTAAGTTTTGCCACTCGTGAGAAGGTATCCAAAAAATCCAATCCCTCCATTTGCGTATAGCCCTTGGCAACAAGGCGTGCTTTATACCGTTCGATAGAGCCATCAACTTTGTACTTAATCTTGTATACCTAGCGACATCCAATGGCAGTTTTATGAGATGGTAGAGTAGTAAGAGTCCAAGTGTTGTTCATTTGAAGAGCATGTAACTCGGCTTGCATTGATTTAAGCCAACAATCATGACGAGAAGCTTCAGCATAAGAAGTGAGTTCGGTAAAAACAGAAATGGACATAATGGAATGACGATAAGAAGAAGAAAGACAAGAATAAGATAGAACTGAGTAGAGAGGATACCGAACGTTGGTCGAGGCAGTAGCAGTCGTTGAAGTGAGAAAACGATGATAATCGTGAAGATAGGTAGGAAGGTGTTTATCTCTGGACGAGCGTCGTGAGGGCAAGGGTTGGGGAATGTCAATGTGGTTAGTGGGTACGGGTGAGGAAGAAGCAAGTGAAGGGAAAGGCTAAAAAATGGTGAGATCATGTGTGAAGGGCACTGGAGAGGGAGAAGGGCTATTTGTGTTTGAGGTTTGTGCTTCATGGAGGGAAGGAAAATGGTCTTCGTAGAAAATAACATGGCATGGTGCGGTAATATTGTGGGAATGCATATCATAAACTACATAGCCTTTGGTATGAGGTTTGAAACCGAGAAAGATGCATGGGTGAGCTCGAGGGTCAAGTTTTTGTCTATGGGCTTTGAGTGTGCTGATGTAACACAAGCATCCAAAAACACGTAAATTAGAAATATCGCATGGGTCACCATGAAGCTTTTCATAAGGCGATATGTTTCGCAAAAAGGGAGTAGGAATGCAGTTTATTAAGTATGCAGCATGAAGTAAAGCGAAACACCAAAAATTGTGTGCAAGGTTAGCCTGAAATAGAAGAGCTCGGGTTACATTCAAAAAATGTTGGTGTTTACATTCCATGATTCCATTTTGTTCAGGGGTTTCAACACAAGTTGTTTGATGAATTATTCCTTTTAGGGCATAGAAATCATGCATGGAAAACTCAAAACCATTGTTAGTTCTTATAGTTTTAAATTTGCTATTAAACTGAGTTTCAACATATGCAGTAAAATCTATAATGTTTTTACGTGCTTTAGCTTTTGTATGCATGAGGTGAACCCATGTAAATCGAGAATGGTCATCTACAATGATGAAAAAGTAACGATGTCCAAGCATGGAAAGCTTTGAACATGGTCCCCATATGTCTATATGCAGAAGATCAAAACAACGTGATGCACATGAATTGCTAGAGGGGAAAGGCAGCTTTTTATGCTTTGCATAATGGCATGTATTACACACAAAATTCTTATTATTTCGTAAGAAAAGGTAAGAGGACTGCATGAATTGTAATCGCTCAAAAGATGGATGCCTCATGCGAAAATGCCAAAGGTCTATAGGAGTGATGTTACATTTTGGATGGGTGATGGCAGATTCCACAGTGTGTGTTGTTATATGGTTTGGTGTAAGATGATAAAGCCTGTTTCTCACTTCAACTGTACCAATCCTCGCTTGAGTGTTCGTATCCTATAATATGCATGAAGTGGAGGAGAAAATAAGTTTACAATTAGTAGAGGAGACGAGTTTGGATATTGAAATGAGATTAAAAGTGAACGAAGGTATGTAAAGAACATCTGACAAAATTATTGAAGCTGAAAGAAATATATCGCCTGAATGGGTAGTAGGAACGTGATGACCATTTGGTAATTTGACCATAATGGGAGGTTTGATTTGATTATAGGAGTGAAAGTGAGTTAGTGAGCAAGATACATAATTAGTTGCTTCGGAGTCTAGTATCCAAGAAGTGAGTGTGTGATTTACGGAAGGCAAGGGTTTACCCATGATTGATGCTGAATCAGTAGAACATGAAGAAATGGAAGCAACTTGTTTGACATTAGATGAAGTAGACACTGAGTTCCCATGAGATGGTTGTTGGATTAAAGCAAGCAATGCCTTATATTGCTCGGGTGAAAAATGAACTTCTTGTGACTCGTGATGCTGCGTTTTGTCATCTGTGACTTTGCCATCTACTGTCACTATGCTGTTTGCAGTGTTCCTTGTATTGGAAAACTTGTATCTTGGGGGGAATCCATGCTTTCTATAGCATACATCAACAGTATGTCCGCTTTTCCCACAATGAGTGCATGTCTTTCCACTTTTGATACTGCTTCCTTTGCTTCTCCCATCATAATTGGAAGGAAGACCATGCTTTTTGTAGCACACGTTCTCCGTATGCCCAGTTTGTCCACAGAAATCACAAGTGGACTTTACGACATTGATCAAGCTTCCCTTTGGTTCAAGATTGATACCTGTCATGAGATTATTTCCTAATAGTTGTCGTTCTTGTTGTGCTACATATGAGAAAATTTTCGATATCGTAGGAAATGGATCCATGAGCAGAATATGTGATCGAACGTTGCTATATTGTTCTTTTAAACAAATAAGATCGGGCCTAAAATTCTCTATTTCATCCCATACAATGCGTAATTTGGTGAAGTATTTGATAATGGAAAGGTCACCTTGTTTCATTGATGATGCTTCTTGTTGAAGATCAGAGATTCAAAGAAGATCACCTTGCGAGTATCAAGATTTCAGATCGCGTCATATTTCTTCTGCTTTGTCCATCCATAGAATACTCTGTCTGATGGATGTGGATACCGAATGCACAATCCAAGATACAACCATGTTGTTGCAGCGATGCCATGCACCATGCGTTCGATCTGTTTTTGGTGGTCCAGGTACGCTTCCATCTACAAATTCCACCTTATTTTTGGCACTCAAAGTTGTCATCATCGATCTACTCCATGAATGATAGTTAGAAGAATCTAGGACTGGAGATACAAGAGCTACTGCTGGGTTTTCACTCGAATGGAGGTAGAGGCAACTATTCATGCTAGGTGTTTGCTCTACTCTCTCACTCATGGTTGATAAAGAATAAAGAAAGATGAAAAAAAAATCTAGTGCGCAACAGAGCTCTTCAAAGGAAGGAAAAAAAATCTAGTGCTCTTCAAAGGAAGAGCTATGATACCGTGTGAAAAGTTGAAACGGCAAAATAACCAAACCAGCTTAGCTTTATTGATGGAAGTGAGATAATATTTATACATTGATGAAAGAAAGAAAACTATTAAGTAGTTAGGCTGTTAGTAACCGAAAGTAGTTACAACAAACAAAACTTATTCCTAACTTCAACTAAGCTTGCTGGATAGCTAAGAGATTCTTTTAGGAAATACTTGGTCATGTGCATTTAAGTAAGAAAAACATCTTTTTGTAGGATTGGTGTGTTGGTTATGTAGGACAACGTCCAGTTTCGTTACGACATAATGCTATTGGAGAGTGAAAATAGAAAACGAGGATGAAAGTGATCATCAGGCAAAGGTAAGTTCTCTTCACACATCACTTTCTTTGTCAGTTTTCTCAAATCTTGTTCGACAATAAGGACTTTTGATTTTCATTCTCTATTTTTGTCTTTTTCAATTAGTATTTTCAGTAGTATGTTATTTACTGGCATGAGCTAATGCAAAGTTCTTGTGCGGATATCTCTTTGGAATAATTTAAATTACAAAGTTCTGGTGTATAGTGTGCGCTTTATATATCCCTGTATGAATACTTGCAATATTATATATAGAGCTATATTCTTTGTATAGTTTGTCAAAACTTTTTAATGAAAAAAGATTGTATAACATTGCTGAATTTAATTTATTAGTGTCGATTCTTATGGAACATGAGAAATTATGATATATATTATATCCTTTGATTTTAAATTAGTTGGATCCATGAAGAAATTATTGATCTTTTGGAAATAGTGACTCACAATTTAGAGGCACATTGAGAAGGTAGAGCTAGTGATTTGACTTGTTTGCTATTCTTTTTTATGAAGAGGAAGTCAAAAAGAAAAAAAAAAAAAAAAAAAATATATATATATATATATATATATATATATATATATATATATATATATATATATATATATATATATATATATATATATATATATATATATATATATATATATAAATTGCATCCCTGCTCGTTAATTAATTTATACATTAAATCAATAAAGTGGAAATGGTTATGGACAAATTTTAGTTATCGGGACAAGTTTATATATAAAAATCTTTCCGGAATTATAAAGGCAAGCCTCATCCAAAATAATTACAGAACATAATTCAAATACTAAATATGAAAGTCTTTTAAAACATATAATATGAAAAAAATTCATCTTGTATTGTTGCTTTATAACCTGCTTAGTCTGAAACATGTAAACTTAAACTAGTGAGTGCCTTATGGACACAACTCTACATAACATGCAATGTGAAAATCATGTTAAGGTGTCCTTTCAGGTATTTCACGATATTTTTTTTTCCTTATAAAACCATTAGAAACCCTATGGATCAACCACTACAAAAATAACATTCCAATTTTTCTCTCATCTAGCTCCCCTCTCTGTGATGCACAAACAATATTTTGTGTCAGATTTAGTTTTTTATTTTTACTATTTTTTTTTATAAATTTCAAAACTAAACTAATATGTATTTCAATATTATATCACGATTTTGTAAAAAAAAAAACTTTAAATATTCAAAATTTGAAATTAAGATTATAAATGCTAATTTCGTGTGTGATATTTTTATGAAATGCATCATATTAAATTAAAAGCATTTTAACAAAATGAAAATATAAATTTATTTTGTTGGTAATGAAAACAAATGATAACATCACATGTGATTTTATGATATTTTGTTCCATGGGATTTTTTTTACCTTCATTTTATATTTTTACTTCCTATTTAAATTTTAAATAAAACTAGCAATGATATTGAAAAGTTTGTGATTGTGTCGTATGTGTTTAATTTGGCTGGGTCTTTTGTATTCAATATCATTATAATGTGTTGTTGTTTTTGTCATTCTCATATTTATTTTGTTAAAAAAATCATTCTCATACTTATAGATGATAACTTCAATAGAAATCTTAAAGGTTTGATAATGTTTTTAAAAAGTTGATATAAGTGAAAAGTTAACGAGAAACAAATTACATGTATACTTTGAAGCAATTTAATTGTGATAAATTCTAATTGAAAAAGGGAATTTAATGGGTGTTGAGATTATCAAGATGATCAATTAAGTGAATTTGATGAAAAGTGATAGTCATGTATGAGCCAATTGATAAATGTATTTTTCATTTATTTTTATCTAAATTAAAAGTATTTTTTGAAAGCAATCATATTTGAATCGAGAACAAAAAATGCAATTTGAATTCAAATAAACTTAAACAACATTTTTTTTGGCTTCTTATGTGATATAAAATAATAATTTTTATAAAATCAATTGAAATTGTTTGGCCTAATATTTTTAAATGAAAATAAATTTGTATTGCATACATCATAAAAATAATTAATGTCATGAATTATAATTTTTAACCAAAAAAATAACACATATATATATATTACTCAATTATAATCAATTTAAATAATTAAATATAAATAATTTAAATAATTATTTGTTTAATATTCATAAGAAATACTTAATTTCAAAATCACTGTGATTGAAAAAGCTTCATACAGATAAAGCTTTTCTATCCCTTTCCTTTGGCAAAAAAACAAATACTGAGGCAGGTAGGATCGTAGAATTAGACTGAGGAACAAAAATTAAAGTACATGAAAACAATATTTAATTTTATTATTTAAATATAATAAATAGTATTTGGCTATTTTATTTTTTATATACGTATGTTATAAAAATATATTTACAAAATAATAATAAAATAAAAAATTCTTTTTTGTTATTCCAATGAATAATGACAAAGTGAAAAGTAAACGATGAATAAAGTTTACTTAATTTTTATTGAAAATTAAAAACACAAATAAGAAGATTTATTTATTTGATTGTATAATGAATAAAACTCAATTCATTACTAAAAAAAATCACTTTTTACGGGTCTGAGAGATTTTTTATGAAGATTTTTAATCGTCTTTAAAGTCATTATTGTAAAAAGTTAAGATTTTTCATAATAGTTTTCAAACCATTTTAAAATATATTTTTTAAATAAAATTAAAAAAATTTGAGAACCATCTTAGAATATTTTTTTTTAAAAAAAATATTTAAAAAATTTGAAGATTATAAGACGATTTTTCCAAAAATTCTAAAACAATTCCCTAAAAAACCTTTTTAGAATGTCATTTTATATAAAAAAAAAGAATTAGAGAATTTTAAGACTGTTTTACGAGAAATCGTCTTAAAAATCCACTTTATGAAATTTTTAAATAATCGTCTTAAAATTTAAAAATACAATATTTCTATTCGGAAATAAAACCACTGTTTATACTTATTAAAAATAAAACATAAACCTAAAATTATTTTATTTTTATTTAATTAAAAAATATATAGAAATTAAATTAAAAAATTTATCTAAATCAATTCTGTAATTATTTTTGGATTGAATATACATTGTAAAATGTTGCATGGAAAAAAGAACGAGCTTGCTTCATGCCAACGTGACCACCTCAACATTTCCATCTAAATCTTTGGTATGGCCGAAAGAGTATCTACAATTTCAGAGTCAAAATAAAGCATTTGAAAATGGTACAAAGCCTCTTCCATGAGTTATAAAATGCAAAAGAGAAAAATAAAAAATAAAGAGAAATTGAAGATTACTTGCCCAAAAAACACATTTATACAACACATGCAGATAAAAAAAATACTAAACTATTTTAATTTTTTTATTGGACAATTATTTCACAAAAAATATATTTATACCATATAACATTTTTCATATTAACATAATATCATGTCATAACTAAGAAGTTATAATATCATGTCATACTTGCATAAGACCAACTCCATCTGCTACTTTGCAACCAGACATAAAAAAAAATGGTGTTTTGTGATCCTTATGAACCTATAGAACACTATTTTCTTAAAAGTCATAAGAATTAATAACCAATAATTTGGTCAATAGAAAGTATATAAAACATAAAATTTTACTTTCACCAGTCATACTGGATTGATCAATTGCAAGTGAATGGCCCATGGTTAATACTTCATCAGCAGGAGCCTAAGTATGCCCATAGAGTAATCGATGAACAAAGAAAACTATTCAATTTACAGACAAACTCAAAATGTCATACAAACTCATCTGATATCCTATTTTAAGGGGTATAACATCACCAACAACAATATCAAATATTGAAATTTTAATTGTTCTCCCACCTCTAATAACCTGTAACGAGTTCAAAAGTATTTAGTTTAGATACCCAATGTGAAGTTCCAATAATATAACGTTACACACCTTCAATTATATATTTTGTTTTTCTGCATTCAAATTCTGAAACTACAGAGATTGCCGATCATCACTGACAGCCAGCAGACAAAAAGGAAAAGCAATTGCATCATGTCAGTCTTAAGAAATAAATTGATACAACTTGTATTAGAATGACTAATGCTGTATTCCAAAAAGAACATAAATAGTCCAAGGCAAAATATAAGTTTGGCTACACTCCAAATCTCAGCATGTCTCTCCTATAGACATGTATAGATATTTTGATCGAAGTAAATCAGATTATTTATAAAAAAAAACTATGTAATATATACAATACCTATAACTACAATGACAAGAAGAACTGCAAAAGGAATGCTTCCCCATCATAACATCCTTCAACCAAACCCTATCAATTACAAATTAACGAAAGGATAAACCTTTGAGGATTTTAACTTTGTCAACTCAATACAAAATACCAAACCAATTTATTCAAATAACAAGAATAACCAGAAGATTCAGAACCAAGTACCATGTAGAAATAGGCATACAAATAAAACAGAGGGGTTCCAAAATAAAATACACAAAGTAAACTGCTAAAATTTAGTAGTGTCAGAAAAAGCCAAAAGACATCATGGAGTGAATATTGACTGTAAATAGAATGTGATGATTTAATTATTTTCCTAACCACTATCAATATTTTGCTACAAGCTCCTTTTGTGATACCTTACTTAAAACTGACAACATCAATGCCAAACGGATTCCTTTTTTCAGATTTGGTGCCAATAGTTGACCACTCCGGTTAATTTCTCTTAACATCTATGTTTTCTGGTACAGCATTATAAGCAAAATGAGTTTTCAGAGTCTCAAGGCTCTGCAACACAGGCACCATGGATCCCTACATACATTCTCAGGCCACAAGATTAAATTATTAGGACAAAACTTACAAAGTGTAGTAAAGAAAAATGGAATTTGAGTGTCATGTTTCAAGAGGGACAACCAGTTTATTTTATTAGACAAAGTCCAACAGCCTAAGGAAGTACATAGAAGTGTACCACTTTCAACATCAAAGAAAGAAACTGAAGTATACATAACCTCACAACCATAAAATAGTAGATATGACAATCAAATTGTTCGGCGGTTTTCCTTCATTGTGTGACAAAAGATGAAATAAACAAGCTCTCTAACTTAATGTCTGCACATTAAAAAACAAAAAACATTAAACCTATGCATACTACACACATGCAAAAGAAAGGCACTAACAAGTATAGAACACAATGAAGGACACCCCTACAACCAGGAACAAGATTGTCCAAAATGCTGCATAATACAGATCCATCCCTCAACCATGCCCTCAACTCCTCCTCTGTAGTATCTGAAGGCAGATTAAACTTAGGAAGCACAGCATATATCCACTTCACCGGAGACACAAGCTGCTGGCTACCTGAAACCATACAAAAATCTAGTGTTGCGGAAAGAGTAGGTCAACAAAAAATTGAATTAACCATCTCATTAGAGAGAAGCCTGTGAAACTTCTCTTCAGTTAAGGATTGGGAAATTTTGCACCATTGATTACTTTTTTTCCCCTTTGTTCAGTATGAAAGATGTCTAATCCTCCTAATTGCATGTGTTTTTTTTTTTCCTCTTCATCTAAATGATTTTTTTTCTTTTTATATAAAAAAAATTCAAAACGAAAACAAGGATAGTATGACATGAACAGGATTGATCAAATTTTAACAACAGCGTACCATATCCTTGTAGGATATGAGCACAAGTCACCACTCGTAGGAAAACTTCCACGTGTCTAGATAGAGGTGCTGCTCCAGACAAAATAATATGCACATTACCCCCCTAAACCTTGCTTTACCTGATCAAGTTACAAAAAGTATTAGTCAGCAATTTCGCTACACTTGCTGTTCCTAACAAGGCAGAGGGGAACAATTAAAATTAATGAAGTTTCACCACCTTATTAAATACAATTCTGTCAAATAGTGGAGATGCCTCAACATGATTTTGTCCTTTAGTCATGTTATGCAACTTGCTAAAAAAAATCAATATTTATCAGAATATTGTAAGGCCTGGCGAGGGATAACAATAATTTTGGTATATAACCAATAATAATATAAATGACCTTTTTGTGTGAATTGATTTGATTGACATAGGATAGGAACACTCGTATACAGTTTAAGTTTTACAGGGTATGTCATGATTTGGCCAAGATAGCAATGACATACAGAAACATATATAGTACTTAATATGAGTAGGCGAAATTGAACACTGTCAGTTTCATAAAGCTCCCTGAAGAAATCTTTTGGGTCAAACTTGTATATCAGATTGTGATTGAGAATTTTTTAATGCATTAATTCAAAAAGAGAAAGGGAATTAACTAAAAAAGACTACTCCAATAACTAAAAAATAATTTAAAGAGTAGTTTTGTGTCCTTCCTGAAATCATATTTTGATAATCAGCAGTTAAACATCACATTATTTTAGAAAAGATCAATAACTGTAACAATGGCAAAAGCTTACCATTGTACACTCTATCAAGCACACGGGAACGCAACCAAAATGGTCGGCCTTAGCTCTCCAATATCTTCCGGTAACAATCTGACATCCTGCAGCCATTGCACAAATTGTGTTCACATTAATGTCAGCACAAATTTGACTATTCTTGGGATAAAGTCAAATCGAAAGCTCGATAATCATATCAAGCTTTCATTCGGAAATGAAAGATTTGGCACATTTACTCACTCCACACCAAAAACCTATTGAGGCACCATGCATTATCATTGTTTCCTCAATGACCCTATCAAAGATATGTGCAAGAGGAAGGTATGATAGGTATACATCTTTTTCATTCAACTGCAAGCAGGAAAAAGGAGGGTAAGTCAAAGAGAGGATAGCAAAATATTCATTATCCTAAAACTGAAAACATTTCTAGAGACTAGAGCTCTCAAAATACCAACACTAGCTTTTTCATTACAACTCTTCAGCAATTGCTGAATCCCAGCTGAGAGTGTAATAATGCTTTCATTGGTTATCAACACTCCCTTGAGATCACCAGTAGTTCCACTCGTATACATTATTGTACACACATCACTTTTCTTTTTAACAGGAAGATCAAAACTCATATTATGACCCTGCTCTAGACATCAAAAACTGGAATGAGGATTGAGAAATGAAACCAGTAAATATCCATTAACACATTGCTTTTCTTGGCCTTTTCTGAGCTGAAAGATAGAAACTTTATCCGTTTACCTTGAGAAAAAAATTTCTGTTCTTATTTCTTCTTTTTACTTTTAATAATTACAAAACTGTTATCCTATTTTTAACCTGTGTCCTGCTATAGAAAATTTGTACAGGAAGCAGAGAAGACAAAAACAGGAAACGTTTCTCAAAGTAAGCATGCCCTAAATGTGCATATGTAAGTATGGAATTGAACAGAATTTCCCACTTACAAGGAAATGTTGGATAGCGATAGGAATATATCATTAATATTATTTTCTTATGGGGTGTGCGTGTGTGTGTTAAGAGTTATTGCAGATGTTGCAAAGTAATTATAGAAGGAGCATATTTTCAGTGAACTTTTCCAGCTAATAATAAGAGAAAGAGTAATAATGTGTCAAATGAATAACGCACCACTTACAAAAATTCATCCCATGAATACATTGCTAACCCAAACTTTTAAACTTCTTGCTTTTGTTCTGGAGTAACCTTTCCAAAGCTCACAAGTGCTACAAAATTAATTAATCAATAGATTAAGGTAATTGCTTCTTTCCAAATATATGAATATTTTAGGAATGAATGGAGAGAATCAATGAAACATACTCTTTAGATATTTTCATGCATTTGGAAATGTCTTCAATATCTGAAAAGTTTCAATACCAAATATATGAATAAGACTGACTATTAACACAAAATTGTATTGCACAATTCTTCATCCTTCCGAGGTCCTAACAATAATATAACAATTGATTTCAATAGGCGTAAACCTCAGGTATCTTCTTTTCTTCAACAAATGCCATCGAGACCTCTGCATGGCATATAATAAATTCCACAGCATATATAAGTATCAAAATCCATAATAACTAACATTTGAAAAATATTAGGACTGCAAACGTTCATGGTTAAAGAATCTAAAAAACTTCACTAGTAATTTATAATGTTTGTTGTGTCTGGATAGATTTCTTCTCTTAAGCTTGCTTATGAAGAATGTGGTAGTGGAGACATTTAATGTTTGCATTAAAAACATTAAATACACGTAGTTCTATATGTTGAGAATCACTCTTCTTCGGTATAATTAAATACTTCAGCAGCAAATCACTTAATTTTGCGTTAGAATAGGTCTGTGCAGTAGAGCGTTGTAAATAGTATATAATAACTAATGCAAAAACATATTTGACATATACAGATATACCTTACCTTATTAAACTATAAATGATTTAATATGGAGCGAGCAGCAAATAAATTGGGACCTTGGGATTCATTCGTACGAGTTTTCACAAGTCACAAATCTGCACCACACGCTAAGCTAAAATATACTAGTATATAATTACAGATGTACGGGTGACTTCTAGCGTACAGAGCCATGCCGGTGACCCAACAACCATCTCATCAACCTAGCCAGGCAAATAAAATTACCATACGTTAATTCGTCCAGTTTATGGAAAGAAGATAAGAAATGTTTTAGATAAAGTTAAGCATCAAAATAAGGTAGTTTTAATGTTTGCTCCAATGAGAATTTTGAATGACCTCACATATTTGAATATCCACACATATGTGAAAATGTTAATTAGAGAAAACAAATGTATGTATTTTTTTAGTAGAGATAATCTTGTTCGAGTCGAATAGGACTACTACATTTTGAATTCAAATAGACTTAAAAAATTATTATTATCTTGCTTCTTATGTGATATAAAATAGTATTTTTTTATACAATTGTTAATAGATAGGTAAGTGTACCAATTTTATCATAAGTAGTAAAGATTAAAATAAAAGTCTAAGTGTTGAATCCACATCGACTTTGGTTGTACTTAAGTGATGCAAACTCAATTATGTAAGTGCATATGCTATATGAAGATTTTGATGATGTCAAAAGATTAAAGCTATTCAACATTGATTCAAGTCAAGATCAAGAAATCAAGAGAAAAGATTTACAAATAATCATTTATATGTTAAAAGAATCTCTTAAAAATGTTGCAAAGGCTAGGTTTGGCCTTAAAAGACTTAAGTTTTCAAATATCTTATAAAGTTTTTAAGTAAATATTACATTTTGAAAAATATATATTTCTCTCTGGTAATCGATTACCAGAAGCAAAAATGGTTTTTAAACAACTTTCAAGAAAGTTTGAATTTGAATTTTAAAAACTGTAATCGATTACCACTATTGTGTAATCGATTACCAGTCACGAAAAGTTTTGAAATTCAAACTGAAGAGTCATGACTCCTCAAAATTAACTGTGTAATCGATTACCACATATCTGTAATCGATTATCATTGAGGAAATTTCAAAAATAACTTTGAAAAGTCACAACTCTTCACAAGTTTTTAAAAGGTCACCAAAGGCCTATAAATATGTGACTTGTGTTCGAAATTCTTCAAAGTTTTTTAGAACATTCATTGTCCTATCCTTTCACAAGAAAATCTTTGGCCAAACACTTGCAAAATCATTAAGGATTCTTATAAGTTCTTCAAGTTGTATCATTCTTCTCTAAAAGAGAGAAAAATAATCTTCTGTACTTCAAAGCAATCTATTATTAATCAAGAGGCAGTGGGTCTCTTGATTTGTAAAGTTTTTTGAACACAAGGAAAGGGTATCCCTGGGTAGTTCAGAAGTTGTAAAGGGATTTACAAGTTAGTGGAAATCTCAAGTGGTTTACTTGAGGACTGGACGTAGGCACAGGGCATGGTCAAACCAATATAAAACTGAGTTTGCAATCCTCTCTTCCCTAAACTCGTTTACTTTATTGCAATTTAATTTTAATTTGCATATTTAAAGAAGCATCAAGTAAATTGTTTATTACTTCTTTTCTGCATATTTCTTTTAACAAGAGAATTAAAACTTGTTAGGAGAAATTTTTTAAACTTAATTCACTCCCTCCCCCCCCCCCCCTCTTAAGTTATTGAGGCCACTTGTCTAACAAATTATTAAGCAAAAAGAAGAAATAGAAGAAGACACAGACAAATAATTGTAAGTGTGAAATTTGGAGTAAGACAGAGAAAAAAAGTAACAGAAAAAACAAATAACAATTTAAATGTGAAAAGATGGAATCATAATGCAATGATGTTGGGGCCTAGCATGCCTTATTTGCCAAAGATATAGGATTTTAGATTTTTTCTCTATCAATTTGGTGAATTTTTCCTACTCACATCTATTGAAATACTTGCTCCCGATTCCTCACGATGACAAGCCTATCTTACCTACTTATCTCTCATATGTCTTTGCAAAAATTCAATAGATAAAATGCATGAAGTTCTAATTCTATATGTTTGCTTTGATGCATGGGCATAATGCAATCACTCTATGTCTAGCAATGATTTTATTAAGGTACCCCTTCCTTTGAGTTCTATTAGAAATTACCCTTTCCCGAGCGACTAATCCCTAAAACTGATACATGTAAGACCTTCCTTCTATTTCTATTAAGGATTACCCTCTCCCGAGCGACTAACTCCTATAGATGATGTAAGAATGAATGATACATGAAATTAAAACAAGAAAGGATAATAGGAAAGAAAACATCTGATTGCATTGATAGATATGAAGCATTACAATTTGGTTTTTAGGCCTGTCAGGCCCTAACTAATGAGGGTTTAACCTCTTATTGTCATGAGAGACTTGTACACTTTAGGGGGTTGATGTGGATGAAAGAAGATGATAGATGACTAATAACAAGAAAAGGGGGAATGACTAAAGAGAAAGGGTTTCCCCTAAGGGATAGACCTAGTGTGTGGGTCGTGTCCCTTTCCTTCTGCTTCCTACTCCTTTTATAGGCCTAAGGTAACTTAATTTTCATGCGACCTCACGCTTAGCACAGGCTTTTCGCGCTAAGTGTGCCTTTAAGCTTCTTTGTGGGCCTTTTTTGCGCTAAGTGTGTGTTGTGCGCTAAGCAAGAGTGCATGCTGGGACTGTCTGGCGCGCTAAGCCAATTGTTCAGTTCTTCCCATTTTTCTTCAAGGTTTTTTCTTCCAATTTTTGCATCAATTTTCCTCTAAAATACTTGAAATCTTCTTCTTTTAACATCTGCTAATAAAAAAATGCAAAGATATTAATTTCTTTATTATTTCATTAAAAACAATAGTAAAGTAAAGAAATTACAATCATTCTTAGCCAAAATTGACTATCAAATTAACTCAAATTTCGCAGTTATCAACAATCAATTGAAATTGTTTGGCTTAATATTTTTAAATGAAAATAATTTTGTATTATATACATCATAAAAATAATTAAATTCAGGAATTATAATTTTTAACCAAAAAAATAAAATATATATTTTACTCAATTATAATCAATTCAAATAATTTTTAACGTGATATATATTTTTAAATGATAATATGTGTGGACATTTTCAAATATCATATACTCTAATTAACATATATTATTATTATTATTTCCTCAATTTTCTCTTTTACTCGATAGGTATTAATATTAGACACTGATGTTCTCCATTGTTTTTTTTTTCTTATTGGCACTACTAGAAAAACGCTTACAGGTAATGTCATCAAAAGCTCACTCTATTTCCCATTTAATTTAGTACTATTAAGAAGTTATGAAACAAAGGTTTTTATTTTACTCACTTCCACTCAGTTGTCAATCTCCTGCACGTTAATATTTTCGTAGACTATGCGTTTTTTCAAATAGTCTTTCCGTCTGTGGCGCATTTTCATGTTTCATGGTCTCCTTCAATTCTGTGTGCTTGCTTGGTATCTTTGATGGGTTTGCAGAATCGTTTTCCAAAGTCAATTCATTCACTTTTAGCAAATGCCTTTATCAAATTATATGTTGTCTGTGACTCCTGTTTCAATAGGGGAATACATGTTAGCTTCTTGGTTAGGAATGATGGTATATTCTGTGCCCATAATGAATTATATTCAGGAGTAATATAGGTATTTATATAAGTGTACTTAAAAAACAACAATTTTGTGTATATATTTACAAAAAAGAGGGGAGAATAGTGGCATATTAGGGATGAGAGCACTACAAAAAAATAGTGTTTTTCCGACGGCAAAAATCCGTCGGTATCACTAAAAATCCGTTGCTAATTAAAGGTTTCCAATTTATCCGTTGGAAAAACGGTCATAGGAAATATAAATTGACGGATTTGTTTGTCTGTCGAAAATTTTCGACGGAAATTCTATTAGAAATAATCCGTGGGAAATTTCCGACTTGCAATTTCCGTCGGAAGTTTCAGACTTATATTTTCAGTCGAAAATTTCCCAAGAACACTTTTCGACGGAGTTTTCTCGAAAATTTCCCACAGATCCTTTCCGACGGAATTTCCGTCAAAAATCTCCCATGGATAAGTTCCAACGGATTTGGTGGTCGCAAATTTCTCATGGATCATTTCAGACGGATTGTTTCGTCACAAATTTCCGTCAGAAAATATATTTTTTGTAAATAATATATTATTTCTATTGTTTTTGTTTTTTTATCATTAATAATTTAGCAATTATTTTATGCATTTACATTATTTAGCATGAATATTTGAATTAATGCATACTTTTAGTTGAGGAAATAATGAAATTGATAAATCCAAAACATAGGGTAAAATAAATCATGAAGTTAAATTGAAAATATATGTAAAAAAAACATAGTGTAAAATGTCAATGTCGATTGTTAATAGTAATTTTGGGTTACTAAGTCAGTAGTCAAAATAATCATCAGGAGAATGCCTCTGCTGGTCATCTGCCTGGTCCTGTTGGTCTTCTGCCTGGTCCTACTGGTCAACTGCTTGCTGTTGGTGAGGTTGTTGTTGTTGTTGTTGAATAATGTTCTGCGCCTCTGGAGGCAGGAACTGAAGGACTACTGACTGAAAAATGCGTATCTCCTCTTTTGATTGACGCAGCTCCTTCCTTAGGCGGTTAATCTCTGCAGCATCTTCAGCATGACTGGAAGATCCATGTGTATGCTGCATGAAGCTGTCATTTCCACATTTGTAAGTATGAGCAAGGTCTCCAGTAGCATAAAGGCGTCCATTATGCTTTGGTCCTGCAACTGCAACCCAACACCGACTCCCAAGTCTTTGTTCTTCAGCAAGGTCTAAGGGAGTGAGTTGGGATTCACCAACACTTGATGCAGCATCAGACCTGGCTTGAGATAGTCTAGCCTCAAATTCTTCTTGTAATTCATAAACAATTATTATTCCATAAATATAATAAACATTTTAAAGAACAAAAAAATATGCGAGACAATGGACTCACATGTGTCCGTCTAGATCTATCATCGACAAATTGACCAGTATCCTTTCGTAAATGAGTTTGCTGAAAGACTTCATCTACATGTACAGATTGACCAAGCTCCTCTGACTATTAACAAACATTAAAAAATAAACATTAAGTGGTAAACTAATAAGTATAAACAACTATGCATTATAATTTTAATGTACATACCAAGCGAATGGCATGATCCTGCAAGCTGATAGAACCACCTGTGTGCATACACCCACCCTTTTCAGATGCCCAATTTTTTTTGGCCTGTGCACATTTGGAACGATACTCAGGTGCATTCCAATGTGATAATAGATCGTTCCAAACACAATCTTCGATCCAATATGGCCTTTTATTTTCATTTTGGGCATCCCTAAACATCTCAGAAAGTCTATGAGAAGCTTTCGAGTTAAAAGCTTTTTTTATTTCATTCTCTTCCTCGGGTCTCCAAATCAATTTTATCTAAAGTATAACAAAGTAATGAAATTGTACACAATTAGAAAAATACAAATTTTATAATTTCAGTTAAAATACAAAAATAGCATTATTATCCATTTCAACCTTTGAACTAATTCATTAATAGAAGAATAATTTACCTTAAAACGCTGGAAAAAAAGTTCCTAATGATCTTTTAGAATCGCTCTCCATGTAGGTCAAGTCTGACCAAATTGTTGCCTAATGGACAAAGTGACAGCCTTTGCCACAACCTTAGATGGATGAAACCTAAATATAAAAGATAATTAATCAAAATAGTAAAATATCATGTGATGTATCATATATAATGATAATTATATAAATTTTGTAATACTTACGCTCTATTAATTAGCGTAACCATAGGTCAATCATTAAGGGGAGGGTCTTCCATCGCCAAATTTATAGCATCTTCATCAGTAGGCATGTTGTCCATAGGCGGGGATGGGGAAGGTGTGGATGTAGGTACTGGGGACGATCTACGTGCATCAATTGAGGATGGAGATGGGGTGGATGTAGGTATCGGAGATGGTCCAAGTGCATTAACATGAGATGAAGATGGTCTAGCTTCAGTCGGAGGTGGAGATGGTGTAGGTGCAAGATCAGGAGGTCTAACTGGGATAGACACAGAAGATGGGGATGAGGTAGATGATGGAAGACTATCTCGAGGTGGTAATAGTCTAACCACATATCGTCTTTTCTTTGCAACTGCCCCTTTCCCACTTGAATCATGTGAAGAGGGCCGGGGAGGGTCAACACCACTTGATGACATATCTATATATAGAAAAATAATATTATAACATAAACATTGAAATAAAATATTGGGATCAATGACTATTAGATAAGTAACAAACTTCCATATCACAACAAAAATAAAATATGCTAACCAAGTTTTGAAGTATTAGAAGAAAACAAACATTATAACTAAATAACAAACATCAATGTCTAATCCTCATCTTCAAAATTGTGAACTTCGAAGTCATCTTCTAATTCCCCTTCATTGTCTTGTTCAATATTGTTTGATTCTCCATTTAAATTATTTGAATCTTCTTCATTTCTCAACAAATTAGTAGGGTCTACTTCTTCTACACCTCCTACTAAATCTTGCAATCCAGAAATACTTTCAACTTCAATGACTTCGCTTACATGTGACATTTCCTCAACTTGGTAAGGCACATCATGTTGTACATGATCGGATTCTATGTAACCCATTGGCTTCATTTTAATTGCTACACACCAACCACGTTTATCCCTTCTTGTTGCTAGATATGGCACATAATACACCTGCCTTACATTAGCTGCACTAATGAATGGGTCAAACAAATTATAGCTTTTATCTATTCGAATTTCCACTGTGCCATATTTATGATCTACCCTTGTTCCTCTATTCGTTGGATCAAACCAATGACAATAAAATAATACTACTCGCTTAGAATAGGTTGTAGTATTATACTTTAGCTCATATATGTGTTGAATGACCCCATAAAAATCATTTGTGTCTCCTTCGGTAAGGCTATTTATGTGAACCCCACTATTTATCATTTTCTTCCCTTCACTCCATGCTTGAGTATGGAATTTGTACCCATTGACAAAGTATGTGTGCCATTCTTTAACGTAACTCATGCAACCATACGATAAATCCTTTAAGTGTTGGTTTCTCACATTTATAGGCTCATTTATAACCTTCGAATATAAAGAGTATGAACAATTATGTTTTTTTACCATAAAGTAGCAAATAAAATGTACAATGACATAGTTACCTTTTGATGGAACCAAGTAGGAAAATCCGCATGTAGATTATGAGTAGAGGCATTTGACTGGGATTGCAAGAATGAATTGTCTAAATATAATGTTGCATGAGTCAATTAAGGGGGGAATAATGTGAAGATACAACCTTAATTATTGAATCCCAAATGAAATACATTGAGAAACTTACTCGAGGTATGGTTTAACTTCAGCACAGTTAATCAACACATGAACGTGGGCCGAGTCTTTCTCATCGTCAGTTAACTAGTGAATTAACTCTTTCCCAGAAGGACGACCTTTCTGGTCAAACACTAATAACATCGGTGGACGCCTTTCAGCTTCAATTGCAATTTGATTCCTAACATTACGCGACGACAACATAAAGTTGTTGAAATAATGAGAACAAAAATAAGTTGTCTCACGATGTATGTATGATGCGCAAATGGATCCTTCCACCTGGGCCTTATTTTTCACTGCTCGTTTAAAATCACCCTTGAATCTACAGATTTTAAAGAAAACCAAGTCATTGTTCATCAGCATTAAAAAATGAATTTTAAAGAAAATATAATTATCATTTTAGTACCTTTCAAATGGATACATCCATCTATATTGCACTGGTTCACCAAGTCTAGCTTCATATGCCAAATGAATAGGTAGATGCTCCATTGAATCAAAAAACCCAGGGGGAAATATTCTTTCCAACTTTCACAGAATTAATGGAATATTTTGTTCCATTGTACTCAAGTCATCCCTCGTCAAAGTTGTAGAACACAAGTCTTTAAAGAAATGACTTATTTCAATGAGTGGATTTAAGACATGTGGCGACAATGACCTAAAAGCAATAGGAAGTAAACACTCCATGAACACATGACAATCATGACTTTTCATCCCATGCACGATTCCCTTATCAATATTGGCACATCTGGCCAAGTTAGAAGAATAACCATTTGGCATCCATAGTTCTTTTATCCATTGACAGATTAACTTTGTTTGGTCTATAGTTAGAGTGTAATATGCTTTTGACTTTAATAACTTCCCGTTAGCTGCCGACTTCAACTCCAAGTCTTTACGCCTATAATTAAAAGCTAAGTCCATCCTAGCCTTCTCATCGTCTTTTGTCTTACCACTGACATTCATCACGGTGTTGAATATGTTGTCAAAGAAATTTTTCTCTATGTGCATAACATCAAGATTGTGTCGCAACAAATTATCTTTCCAATAAGGAAGATCCCAAAAGATACTTCTTTTTGTCCAATGGTGCACTCCCCATATCCATGTATATTTGGTGGTGGCAAACCAGTTTTTGTGACATTTGGCAAATCCCTAACCCTACGCCATACTTGTGTAGGTGTCAACATATGCGGTGGCTCATTCCTTTCTACTTCCCCTTTTTTGAAGGCATTTTCTTCCTCCTAAATGTATGATCCATAAGTAAGAACCTACGATGATAGTTAAACCAAGAATTTTTTCCCTCATTTGCCAACTGAAAGGCCTTTGTGTCCTCCATGCAATACGGACATGCTAGTCTACCATGTGTCCCCCAACCAGACAACATCCCATAATCAGGAAAATCATTAGTAGTCCACATCAAAGTCACTCTCATCATGAAATTTTTCTTTCTTGAAACATCGTAAGTCATAACACCACTCCATAATTTTTTTCAGATCATCAATCAAAGGTTCTAAATAAACATCAATACCAACCATTGGATTAAATGGACCTGGTATGACACAACTAAAAAACATATAAGGTTTAGTCATACACATTTTTGGAGGAATATTGTATGGGGTAACAATGATTGACCAACAAGAATAAGGTGAAGAAGATGCTTGAATATATGTGTTAAATCCATCTATGCATAAACCGAGTCGCACTTTCCGTGGATCAATAGCAAAATCTGCATGTACCCGATCAAAGTGCTTCCACGCTTCACCATCAAATTGATGTCGTAACATGCTCGAAGATCTTCTATTCTCATAATGCCATGACATTTGGCTTGCAGTTTGTATTGATGCAAACAGTCTCTGCAACCTTGGTATTATAGACAAATAAAACATCGCCTTTATTGGAACTAGCTTTCTGTTACTTGTTCCAACAGTCTTGGCACGATACCTTGGCTTTTTACAAAATTTGCATTCAGTGAATACTACATCATTGTCATAATACAACATGCAACCATCCACACAACAATCAATCCTCTTAGCCTCTAATCCCAACTTCAATACTAACCTCTTTGCATCATATAATTTTTTTGGTAAACCATCTTTTATAGGTGTTACATCCAAAATCATTTTTGAAAAAAACTCCAAGCACTAGTCAGGAACATTCCAATTCGAATTGCAAGCTAAAAGCCTCGCAGATATTGATAATTTTGACTATGTTGCCCCTTCGTACAATGGTTCATTCGCCTCCACCAATAAATTGTAAAATCTTTGAGTATCTTCATTTGGAGGCTCTTCCATATTTGAGTTTGGAACTTCAAATGTTTGAGGTAGTCTCAGAGCATCACATACCATTTCTTGCATTAACATAAATTGTTCATGTGGAGCCATATATTCTACATTAGTAGAAGCATCCTGTCCTCATTTAAATCAACATGTGACATGTCTTCACCATGATCAGTCCAAATCCAATAATTAGGCTTGAACCCATTTTGTAAAGGTGAACCTTCACAACCCTATCCTCCAAAATCCTAGTGCAATCACATTTAACACAAGGACATCTGATCCCCCCATCATTCTCATAACAATCTTGCTGACTAGCTTTTCTTACAAACTCTTCAACTCCCTCGACAAAGGACTCTTTCAAACCGCTTCTACCACTATAACATCTATCGTTCATCCAACGACGATTCCAAACAATATTGCTCATATTCTGTATATTTATGGAAAAATAGGAACCTTGATGTTTAGTCATACATAATTTTAGAGTGATCTCTATTATATATTAGTAGCAAGAATTATGATCATACTTTAGGTGGAAAAAAAATGGCATACATATAATGTTTGACTTTTTAAATGAACAAAGTATGAAATATATATAACATAACCACAATCAAAAATATACTTAACACATTTAGAATATAAAATTTCAAGCAACTACACTATAAAAAATGTCAACTAACCTGAATAATAGAGTGTACGTGTCAGTAATGAAGCGATCACCCAAGATAGACTAGCTATGAAGCTGAGAGAAAGAAAAAAGTTTAAAAATACATAACATATTTTTCTGTTATAAATAATTCTTAAAATACATAACACATTTTTCTTAAAAAAAATAAAAATAAACATAGCATCAGTTGTGGAGTTTTTTCTACCGTTGTTTTAGAGTTTATTTAATGTATAGATTTTTACTTTATTATTTAACTAGAAATTGTGACATGTAGTTTGAAGTTTGATAAATTTTCTTAAATTTGATAATAAGTAATATAAAATTTATAGTTAAAAATTATTTATAATTGATTGATATTGTAAAAGAAATACTAATAGTGTAGAAAAATTAAACCATGTAGATATTTATTCAAAATTTTAAAAAATAAAACATTTTATACTTAGAAACTTCAATTTTTTTCATTATTAACTCTATACAACCCATTTCCAGTATATTATGCATCATCTTTCGACAACTCTTACTTATTAAAAGAAGAAAATACAAACTAAAATATATTTATTTTTTTAAAAAAATATTATATATTAAGAAAATTGATTAAAAATAATTTATATATAATTTTTAAAATCCTTTAAATTTTTTATTCCTTACAAAAAGATTGAAAATGATATGGTCGGGTATAAAGTATAAATTAGAGATGTTTCTAATAAAAAATTATTATTTTTTATATTTATAGAGAAAATAAAAAAAATAGAATAAAATGTAATGTAATGGAAGAAGGAAAATTACAGAACAAGAATCATCCTATATGTTGTTATTTATTGAGTCAGGTCATGATTAGAAGGAGTCAAACATAATTAAATGGAGAGAGCATGGGTGAAGTGGGAAAAGTTGATAAAAAAAAAAGAGCCAATGTATAGTTATCTAATAAATACAATTTAATGCTTTATTTATCTAATTCATAAATACATTAGTTTAAAATTTTATATGGGGATTTAAGATTTTTTTATATGACATACGATTTATACTAAAATCTTTCAAATATAACATTTTTTATTTTTAATAATTTGTCTTAATTATAATCTGTCTTACTAGAATTTAAAATAATACATGATAAGTTAAAAAAATCACATAATTTAGTTTACCAAGCTCTATTGCATGGTTATCTACGCCTCATTTCCCTTATATAACGAACTAGTGTATAGTAATAATGTATTGTGTGTCATGAAATTATAAAAAAAAAGCAAATTTAAAACATTCAACATGAGTTTATTCAATTGATGACAAGGACATTTATTTTCATAGTGAGATATTTTATTTAAGTTATCAACAACAATTTACTCTTTTTAAAATCCTTCCCCTATCTTATAAGAATACATTTTTTCAACAACAAAAAGTTGACAATACAACCAATATTAACAAGTGATGTTATTAACAATGGAAGAATTGTTACCTTGGGGGTATGCAATCATTTGTGAATCCAGTTATTTTACAGATGTTATCACTACCATTGGTAAGGATATGCGTTGGGAATGTCATAAAGAAGATACTGACAATGGCAGTGACATGCAGAAGATATTAATATGCCAGAAAAAGCTATGGTACTCATCCAACCAAGGTTCAAGACGACAAATTATGGAACTTAAGTTGTGTAACTGGTAAGATGGTGGTGGTTAGAGTAGTAGTATAGTGAAGTAGAAGCAAAGGGAAGCGAATTCAGAGATGCTCTGGGCATATATTGACCCAAATTCTATAATATAATGAGCCAAGAATTAGTCAAGTTCAAATTTGTCAAAAGAACAAGGGGTAACCCACTAATC
The DNA here is from genome assembly GCF_000004515.6 of Glycine max. Taxonomy (NCBI): domain Eukaryota; kingdom Viridiplantae; phylum Streptophyta; class Magnoliopsida; order Fabales; family Fabaceae; genus Glycine; species Glycine max. The sequence continues at coordinate 9,431,499 of NC_038248.2, forward strand.
TGATTTTGTTACACTACTAGAAAAACCAGATTTAACATCAGCAGATTAACATCGATTTTTGACAAAACCGATGTTAACGTAAACGCGGTGGCATAATTTTAAATAATGTGTATTCCTTAACATCGGTTTTTAAAAAACCGATGTTAACAAAGCGACTCTAACATCGGTTTTTTTTAATAAAACCGATGTTAACGTTCACATCAATTTGTTAACATCGGTGTTTTATTGAAAACCGATGCTGAACTTACATTTTAAATTATATTTGACGCGACCTATTTCGCTCGCGCTCTCTTCTTCTCCGTTTACCCTCTCACACTCTCTTCTTCTCCGTGTACCCTTTCGCGCTCTCTTCTCCATTGCACTATTAACATCGAAGCTTGTTGTTCTCCATTACACTGAAGACTATGACATGTACGTTTCGTCTACCTATGTTTTTCTATTGAAATGAAGACCGTGATCGTGCTAGGTCTGTTTCTAGAACTCATGGTTAAGCTAAGGACCTTTTTTGGTTTCTGGTGCAAGGATTGGCGAACTGGTGGTCACCTGAGGTACATTTGACTGGTAGTACGTGGTCTTTGTGGTCAGCTGAGGTACATTTCACCTGAGGTACAATCTTGCTGGCATTGTCGCTGTTGGGTTTGAGGTAAGCTTCATGTCTTCATTGTAACTTTGTGCTTCCGCGTACGTGGTCTTTGTGCTCTTTGTTCTTATAGATTGTTAGTTAGTTTCTTAATTAGTTACTACTACTAGGGTTTGGAATGCAGGTAGTCTTGCTTGGAAAGCTGTGTCAAAATATTGCCTTATTTTGTTGAGTTGTTGCTTGGAAGCATCTACTTTCTTCCTTCACTGTTGTTGTGTACTCGTTTCTTTCATGCTCTAGTTTTTGTTTCCATGCTTCATATCTTATAGCTTTTTGGGATAGTGGTTGTTCAAGTTGTTTGGCCTTATTGTTCATAGCCTTCTACCTGATGTTTAACTTCTGCCTGATGTTTTTAATATCCTCATTGATTCCTAGTATTTGTACCCTTTAATTTCTCTTGTTTAAAAGATCAATTCACTTCTAGGAGCTTGAAGGAACAGAATTTGGTGGGATTGATTGAGGGTCAACTATCCAATGCATGTATAATTCGAATTATTGAGGGTCAAGATACCCTACAGACCCTTGTGGAGCTATGGAGACATGGCTTACATCATAGGGGAGCAATCTTGAAATCCCAAAATCTGGTGTTCATACCTTTGTGCTCTAAAAAATTTGTTTGTTCACCTGATAGCAATCATTGGAGAAAGAACATGATATGAAAGGATTTCTATACTTGGCTAATTTCTACTGCTACTGCTATGAGACTATACTGATAACACTTTTTTTTCCTTGCTTTATTTCATTCATTCATGATATTTATAATGGCTGATACACTTGATAGTGGGGAACAAGAATTAACAAAATGGAAATATCACTAACAGAATTTGTGAAATTATCCTATTAGCTATAATAAACTCCCAACAAGATAATAGCAAGGCAAAGCTAGTCTGATTGTGGGCCTGTGGTTGCTATCTGCACCCCTCTCTCTGTGTGGTATTGCTATCAGAACACTATATTTGCTTGGTGAATCTTAATCATGAATAGAAACTAGAATAGTATGCCTGTCACATGAATAACTAACACTTTTAATAGCCAACAAGTAGTTTGACATAGTTTGGTTGAGAAAAAGCGGAATTAGTTTGTTGTACTTGAACTTGGTTTGGCTTTGAGTTCTTCTAATGCCATTACTCATTATATGAACTCCAGGTGAAGCTGAATTACTTTGTTGTAGTTGAAGTTGGTTTGTCCATTGGTGTTCTTGTGGAAGCTGTTTCATTATATCAAGTCCAGGTAAAACACATTGTTACTACTTGTTATATATACATGTATATGTGTAAATCATGTATTAAAACCTGTATTAAAACACTACAGCCAAATACAACTAGCAGGTACGTGTTAAAGTCCTTGAAGCTTCAAGTTGACAAAGACTTTAGAAGTTTGTATAATCTCACTTGAAGTTGTGAGTTTTCATTGATAATTTTTACATCTGTTCAAGCTTACTTATTTGAGAATGTCTTTGAAATTGCTGGTTTTTTTTACCATATACCCGATCTGAAATTTTTGGTTAAATGTATGTCTTTATGAAAATTTGTTAAGGTGATAATTAGAAGGATTAAGCCATATATAGTTTAAGTGCAAGGTTCTAAGGCCAAAGTATTATTTGGAAACAATAATTGTCTTCATATGAATTTGTTACCCTTCTTCGGGTCTTCCTCTCCTTAGTTGCCATTTTCATGTCCACCTTACACTTTGGCTGACTTATATATATCATCAAACCACTTAAAGCACAAGCACATGTTCTATCTGACAGCAACTACTAGCCACCTCACATAAGGGATTTCATGCTTTTAGGATTGTTTCATTCTAGTTAAAAAAGAATGAAAAAAAATAGTAAAATAAGATAGAGTCCATTCCTAATAAGTTATTAAGTGTATGCCATAAATTAAAAGGAATATTTAGTGAGAAATTGTTTGAACTATAAGGTGTAGCCTGCAGACCGATAAAAAAGCTATATATCTATCATATTGTCTTATGCAAAAGCATATTCAGTAACTTGGGAGCAGAAAAGTGACTTTGGAGAGAAAGTGGCTCCTTTAGCTTCTGCCTTTGAGTAATCAACTTCTACCTTTCTCTCCGTTAGCAATGACTTTGTACCCCACTCATTGTTATTCTCACTATTTCTCTCCTCAGGTTCTGCCTTTGAGTGATCAACTTTGGAAACTTCAGTAACTTGTCCATTCTTGTGAGCCAACCTATGTTCCTGAAACTGCTGATTTTGTACCCCAATCATTGTTATTCTCACTATTTTTGTCCTCAGCTTCTGCCTTTGAGTGATCAACTTTGTAATCCTTGTAGCATTTCTGCATGCTTTGTCATATCTTGTAGCTGTTGTTCTACTTGAGAAGTGGCTTTTGTTGCTAACTCACCAACAAAGAGTGTATCATCAGCATATTGAAGGATATTAGTAGGCTCTTTTTGCTTCCCAACCAGATAGCTTCTATAAAGGTTTTTATGAAGGCCCTCTCTCATCATACCGGTGAGACCTTCACCCACTATATTAAAAAGCAAAGGGGCTAAAGGGTCCCCTTGCCTTAAACCTCTAGTGGGGGCAAATTCCTTTGTAGGGCTTCCATTAACTAGGATTGAAATGGTGGCTGATTGGAGGCAGGCAACAATCCATTTTCTCCATTTAAGACAGAAGCCTAACCTTATCAACATGTAATCCAAAAAAGACCAAGATACAGAATCATAGGCCTTTTCGAAATCCACTTTGAAAACCATAACTGGCTTCTTTCTCTTCAAAGTTTCCTCAACCACCTCATTAAGGATCAGAATTCCATTAAGGATATGTCTGTCCTTTATGAAAGTTGACTGCCTTTCATCAATTATCCCAGATAACACACTCCTCAGCCTATTTTCCAAAAGCTTGGCTATTACTTTATACATGCAACCAATGAGAGAAATAGGTCTATAGTCATTTAAAGACTGTGGATGGGTTGTTTTAGGAATAAGAGCCAAGAAGGAGGCATTGCTGCCTTTAGGGAAGCTGCCATGAATATGGAATTCATCCACAAATCTCCTGAATTCAGGTTTCAAAACCCCCCAAAATTCCTTAATAAAATTGAAATTAAAGCCATCTGGCCCCGGACATTTGTCTCCACCACAACTCCAAACCGCATCTTTAAGCTCTTGGTCTGAAAAAGGGGCAGTCATCCCCTCTCTTTGCCTCTGATCAATCATAGGGAAATATACCCCATCCAGAGAAGGTCTGAACAATTTATCTTCAGTAAATCTATGGAGAAAGAATTTGAGAACTTCATTCTTGACTAAATTAGGCTGCTGAACCCATACACCATCAATGAAGATTCCCTGAAAAGCATTGAAGTTTCTTCTGAAATTTATAACTTTGTGGAAATAGGTTAAGTTGCTATCACCTTCCTTGATCCACTTAGCCCTAGATTTCTGTTTCAATAGGGATTCATATGCATTTGAAGCATCCCACAAATCTTGCTGGATGGATTTCGTGGCCTTAACCTTATCTTCAGACAAGGTTCTATCACCAGCTATGGTTTCCAAGTCATTTAGCTTCTGCCTCAAATTCTGAATCTTGCTAGCATTGATATCCCCATTAACTGTACTCCACTGTTTTATAGTATATTTTAGATTCCTCAATTTGTTTTTAAGAGCAATTCCCCCCCCCCCAACCACCCTGCTGATCATTGATCCATGCCTCCCTGACCATTCTTTGGTACCCTTTTTGATTGAGCCACCAGTCCACAACTCGAAAAGGCTTGGGACCCCAATCCACCATCCTTCTTTTCATGATGACTGGACAATGGTCTGAGTAGTCCCTTTGAAGGATATGCTGAGAGGTATCAGGCCATAGAGATATCCATTGATCTGAAACCAGAAATCTATCAAGTCTGCTCTTGACAGTACCATTGGGCCTAAACCAAGTAAACCTGCCACCAAAGCCTTTAATTTCCTGAAGTTCCATATCAGATATCCACTCATTGAAATCTAAAATGTCAGAAGTGTCAGCCATTCTTTGGGATGAGCCAATTCTTTCCTCCTGGCTCCTCATGCTGTTAAAATCCCGAAGGAAGCACCATAAACCATTAGGATTAGACACTTTTAGCTACCTTAACTCCTCCCACAAGGCTCTTTCCCCAGCTAGATCACAAGGGGCATAGACATTAACTATGTAAAGCCTCTTATTTTCTATCACCCACCTCCCATCCAGCATTAGGAAATTTCTTCCTTTAACCCTCCTTTCCACATGAAAAGTTGAGTTGTTCCACATACAGAGCAAACCACCAATTGCCTAGACAGAGGGAACACTATCCCAAGAGATAGTGGAATCCCCCCACATAGACTAGCAGATAATCTTATCAAACTTCTCCTTTTTTGTTTCTTGAATACACACAAGGTCCACCTTGTGTTTTAAATTGAGCCTCCTAATAGCAGCCCACTTAATCCCCCTTCCCAAAGCTCTGGAGTTATAGGATAAGATAATCATGATTGATGTTTTTTAATACCCCTCTCAACTGCCACAGAGTTGTCTCTCTTCTCCATTTCTAGCATCGTGCCCTTGACCTTTTGAATGTCCTCCCCATAAGTCAAACCCATGTCTTTGACTAAAGCAAATTGTTTTTCCAAAATAGCATGCTTATAATTATTGGCTGGGCCTAAGTTGTTGTCTTGGTGGTTGCTATTTGGGTCATATTTTGTGACTTCAGAGATAATTATACCTCTCGGGTCCCCCTTACAAGCTATACTTACTACCTCATTTGACTGTGAAGTTGGATCCATGGCAGATTCTGGATTAGATTGGGCCTCTCCATTAAGGTCCATAGTCTCATTTCTTCAAACATAAAACTTCATAGCAGCAGGAGTTAGGCCTTGTGACCGTTGGCCCAAATCCCCCCCTTCCTTACGGATATCATTATAACCTAAGGATAAAAAGGTTTGCATGACCGTATTTTTTTTTTGGAAGGCAGAAAATATATATTATTAATAATAAGCACAACAATACCAGAGGTACTTGTGAAATATACATAAGTACAACACATCAACAGTGTCGCCCTCCAAAACAAAAGAAAACCCAACACTGACCCCACCACATAGGATAGATATACCCAACCCGTATTAACCAAAATACTCCACAAGGTTGGAAGACCAATGGTTGAAAGAAGTACTGAAATTTTTCTCTATAGTTTTTAACCATGACCATGCTAGGAATAAAGCATCATCCATCACTTTGGAAGGTTCAAAGTGATTGCCCTGGAATATCAATAGATTCCTATGCTGCCATATTGAACTAGTTAATGCAATCCACCATCCACACCATCGAGTATGATTTCTCCCTGCACCAAGGCTATCACAGAATTGGACAAAGTGAGATGCTAGAGAAGCTGAAAGTGGTCCTATCATCTGGTTCCACCTCATGGACTCCCACCATAGACCTCTGGTCATTTTGCAATTGAAAAACAAGTGGCTAGCCTCCTCTTGATCATACCCATAGAGAGGACATTCATTTTCCTGAATGGCCACATTTCTTCTAAGGAGGTTATATCTAGTGGGTAATCTATCTTTAATAAGTCTCCAAGAGAAAACCGCAGCCCTTGGGGGGATTTTCAGCTTCCAAATTGTCTAGAAGATATTTGCTTCTGGAATTTGTCTATTACTAGTCATCAAAATTCGATAAGCTGACTTAGTGGAATACACACCACAGGGATCAGCTTTCCACACCATGATATCCTGCAGATGAGTCGAATTTGTGTAGCATTATACTGTGCCAGTTGGAGATGTATTTTCCCCCTGCTTTCTTTAACATCATGATTCACTTGATTGTGCATGTGGTAAGAGAAATCAAATGTTGTGGTCTTGTTTATCTACGGTGGAGTATGTACCCGGTTGAGCGATACATTAAGATCTTAAAAGGGTATACAAAGAATCTATATCATCCAGAAGCATCTATTGTTGAGAGGTACATTACAGAAGAAGCCATTGAATTTTGATCAAAATACATTAAGAAGGCTAAACCTATTGGCCTTCCTGAGTCTCGGCATGATGACAGAGTGGGTGGTAAGGGTTCAAGAGGACTGCATGTGATCACTCCAAGTGTAGAAGATTTGTTACAAGCTCACTTGTATGTCTTGAACAACAGTGATGGAGTTTTTCCATACATAGTTAAGCATGAAGCTTTAGTCAAACAGAATAATCCAAAAATGTCAAAGAATTGGGTGTTGAAAAAGCATAACAAGACTTTCTGTGATTGGTTTAAAGATACAATCTTTGCAGATGAGAATGCTTCAGAAACATTAAGAAAGCTACCAGATGGGCCTAAAAGAAATGTTATAACCTGGGAAGGATACGACATAAGCAAGTATTCATTTTACACAAAAGCACAAGATGACAAAAGTACAATGCAGAACAACGGGGTCACCCTAAGGGCTGAATCTCAACACTTCGCCAGTGTGAATGACGCCAATCCCTGTGTAGCTTCCATCCCTTACTTTGGGTTCATTTATGAAATTTGGGAGCTTAACTATGTCAAATTTACTATATGTGTTTTCAAATGTAAATGGGTTGACAGCAACACCGGTGTTTGCACCGATGATATAGGATTTACGCTGGTAGACCTAAAGAAACTTGGTTACCACAATGACCCTTTCATCATGGCAAAACAAGCTAGACAAGTATTTTACATGCAAGACCCTTGTGATGAAAGGTGGTGCGTGGTTCTCCAGGGCAAAACAATTGGTGTTAATGTAGAAGATGATGATTCATACATGGACACCTATGTTAGTCCTTTGACTGCACAAATCACTCCTAACATTGTCGGAGAAGAAGAAGCTGACGATGTTCATGTTAATCGTAATGATCATGATGAAGGAGAATTGATTAACATCGTCTAATGTAATTTTTTGGAGAGAGAGAGAGAGCTCACAAAAGCAAGTAAGTGACAACTACACTTTTTTTCTGATTGTTCAAAAATTATATCTTAAGTTGTTGCAAAATTTATTTATAACTTTGTCTTGTTATTTATGGATGGTTTACTGAAGAGGGAGTGAAATCAGGCATAATTCATCAGTCTTATAATAAAATATGAAAAATTTAGTCATTGGTTTTTTGTACTAGATGGCATCCATAGGACTTCATACAGCTCATGTTTGTCGCCAATTTCACCATCCACCACCCTTACCTTCTCTGGCTTCTCACGTTTATTGTTGTTAAACCCATATTTATGCTCTCCTTCCTTTATGTCTTGTTTCATCACAACTTTAACTGAATCTCCTATCTTCAGCACAGTTGAATCTCCTGTCTTATTCTCCAATGACACACTTTGATGGCCTGTATCTCTTTTCTTCATATGTTCTAGTGCTTCAGCTTCAGAATGCATAGACCAATCTAAACTTTCCAGTTATCACCAAAGGCTTCTGCATCAGCATTGACACTCTCCACCCTCTTTGGTTTATGCTTCTGTGCTGCATTCCTTGCTTCCTCGTTATAAATCTCAGATTTATTAGAGGTTACACTAGAACAATCAGCACCAATCCATGGTTCTTCCTCATCTACCAGCTCAATATCTTTCCTTTCAACTTTTGTTTTGTAAATTACAGTGTAGTTTACATTTTGTATGTTGTTGTATGTTATTGTATAAAGGATCATGGCTTCTCCACCTGCCTCCTCTCCTCCTTCTCCTCCTCTTCCTCCTCCTCCTTCTGCTCCTTCGGACGTATCGGCTTCGCCGTCTGCCGTGAAGCGGACACACAAAGCCTCACGTCTACGATCGTTATCTACTAGACCACCTGGTGTTGAGAGACCAGTGGTCCATGTAAATCCTGTTATCGGTAAGGCCGACGGTCCCCACAGGAAGAAATTAAGAACATATTTGGGGATTGTGGCACGTGATAAGGTGGACGTCACCTACGAGAACTGGAAGGAGGTCCCTACTGCTCAGAAGGACCTGATTTGGAAGGATATTCAGGTATTTTCCTTTTCTTATTTGATTTTGTTTAATTAAAAGCCAAAAAATACATTATTGTAACAAATAAACTTTATTTGATGTTGTCAGGCAGAATTTGAAATCCCAGAGGCTTCTGATAGTAGGACGAAAAGGAAGTAACTTCAGACCGTGGAGGAGAGATGAAGGCAGTTTAAATTAGATCTCACGAGGAAATGGGCCCTTGCAGCCGATCAGGACGGTGTGGAGGACACTGTCTGCGAGAAATACGGCATTAGCAAGGAAATATGGGCCCAGTTTTGCCAGACTCGCAGAGACCCTTCTTGGGAGATATGTTCCTTGCCATTTAAGTTTTTTTCCAAAAAACATTAACTTGTTATACTTCATTCTAGCAATTTGAAACATTATTGTTTTATTTTTGCAGGATGTGCGCAAAAAGGCACAGGCCATCCAGAAGCAGAACACTGCCTCCCACGTTCTGTCTCGTGGGGGTTATGACTATTTGGAGCAGAAGCAGAACACTGCACAGTCAGGAAACGTTGATGGCGTCATCGACCCTCCATCCCCGGTCAGATGCCACGTGAAGTGGAAGATGGCCCGCACGAAGAAAATAGGGGAGATGACGACTGAGGCCCCAAAGGAAATCGCTGAGAAGATCGTAGGTCATTTTCAACTAACCATTAGAATTATATTTCAATATTTTGTGAATGCCATGTACAACTGTGTTTTCTGTGCAGGATTCCTTTGAGGAGCAGGCGACACAAGGATCCTTCGTCCCCCATGGACGTCAGGATGTTCTCACCGCTGCTATTGGATGTCTAGAGCACCCTGGACGTGTCTGTGCTGCTGGAGCCGGTGTCACCATCAAGCAATACTTTGGATCGGCTCCACGAACGTCCCGCAGCTCTTCCTCCCTGCCTCCTGAAGAATTGCAGCAGCTGACCCAGCAAATCAGGGACCAGTTAGAGGAGTCCATCACAGAAAAAGTGGCGCGGCAGCTCATGGCATCCTTCAGCCAGATGCAGTCCCAGATTCAGTCGCAGATGCAATCTCAGGGACTTGCACTGCCTCCCGAGCCTTTGGTTGGTCCCTCCGGTCCTCGAGTAAGCACAAAGGGGAGTTGCGTTGATCCCTCAGGAAACGATCCTGAGACGGGTGACTCAGATAGGTTCGGCTTGTACATCAAAGCAGATCCTGCCCGCTTGGTTGCCCTGGGGAGAGTTTATGAGGGATCCACTATTGTTCATAACACTCCTTTGTTGCCTGGCCAAGTAATGGTGAGTGTGGAGGAGGTTACAGATGCAGATGCTCCAATTTCTGTACCCACTGATGAGTTTTCCTTAATGGGGCACACACTTCACACCTTCCTTGCTTGGCCGACACATCTGGTCAAGTCTTTATCACAACATGTACTTTACTCTTACTATATGTTTCTTCTTTTTAAATTAATTCATTCAGCGTGCCTCAAATTAGGCCATTTAACTTTGTTTCAAGGACAGGTAGCTGTGTCTCCGGCAAAACCACCTCCAAAGCCCGATCCGGAGGTTGATGATCCGCTTTATCTGATGACATTGACCATCCCAGAGCTTTTCTTGAGGCCTTATCAGGTTACATGGGATGCTACCGTGTTCGGGGTCTTTAATCCAAATTTCCCGCTCTACATAAAGCACGAAGACCTCTCCAAAATCGCACACGGTGGTCAATGTCTCAACATATTAGTGTTACAGTTGTGGATTCTATAAGTCATTTTATATTACTTTTAATTACCTAAGTTATTGCTTTGAATTCATAAATATTTAACTTTGACTTAACATAAACAGGCATCTCACTGATACAAGTATGCCAGCGGGGAATTCTGATATCTATGGATTACTCAAGCCACAGTCCATTCAGAGGTCTGGGCAATCGCAGTTTGAGTCTAAAAGTTACATAAAGACTTGGATGCAGAGTTCAAAATGCGATGCCTATCTTGGAGCCTACCTAAATAGGTAAGTCACACAGAATAACTGAATTTAATTAATGTTTACTAATATACTAACCCATATTTGTCTCCACTGCAGCGAACACTGGCAGATGGTGGTCATCCTGCCCAGGGAACACCTAGTTGTCTGGTTTTGTTCATTGCATAACAGGCCAGACAACTACCTTAAGGGGATTATTAACAGGTTAGTGTTCTTTTCAATACATTTGCGTTGAAATACCTCAACGTACAACACCAGTTTTTAATTGTTACTCACATGGAACAGTGCTTTAAAAGGTCTTGATGATGCTCCACAGCCTAAATCAAAGGCTCATGCTAGGTGGATTGTCGTCAAGGTACGTCATTTACATAAAACTTCCACTTATATATATATTTCTTATGTGTCTGTACACTAGTTGTTTAATTAATATCCAAATTTTGTTATGTATTTAGTGTAATAGACAAAAAGAAAGTACTGAGTGCGACTACTATGTCATGCACTGGATGTCCACCATCATTTTAGGAACTTTTAGGAATAACTGGGAAGCGGTACGCTTATTTAAAAAAAATTGATTTTTTTATAATTTGTATTACATTATTAACTTATTATGATTTATTTCATCGTGCAGTATTTTAACGATGCTAGACCATTGGAGCCAGAGAGATTAAAGGCGTTGCAGATCCAATGGGCACAGTATTATCTCCGAGTTAGAGATCAGACCTAGGATTTAGGGACATTAACTTTAGCTTAGTTTACTTTGGTTTAACATTTTTGACATTTCCTATGTAATTTGAACATTGAATTCATTTGTTGATTGTTCTTTATGATAAATGAATTATTCGATGTTTATTATGATTAAAATTGCTTGAAAGCATAATAAAATATTTATTTGCTGTGAATTGGGTCTAAAATTGCATTTTATAGGTACAATTTTGGGTTTATTGTAAAAACAGAAAGTTTATATAAAAAAAACTTGAAAACAACATCGGTTATTAACAAAAACCGATGTTAATATAGTAAACAACATCGGTTATTTACGAAAACCGATGTCCACATGCACCTTAACATCGGTTATAATAGAAAACCGATGTTAACGTTTACATATTAACATCGGTTATTTGCAAATAACCGATGTTAACGTTTGTATATTAACATCGGTTGTTTGTAAATAACCGATGTTAACGTTTGTATATTAGCATCGGTTATCTATACATAACCGATGTTATATACAAAGAACTACACCAAATAAGTGTATGCATCATCAACGTTGACATCGGTTTTCTTCTGAAACCGATGTTAATGTAATATATTGACATCGGTTTTGGTAGGAAACCGATGTTAATAAATTACATTAACATCAATTTTTCTAGAAAACCAATATCAATATACAATATTAACATCGGTTTTACTACAAAACCAATGTCAACATTCATCATGCATACACTTTTTTTGCTGTAGTTCATTGTGTTTAACATCGGGTATTTAGAAAACCGATGTTATCGTATTTATGTTAACATCGGTTTTCCAAAATCGATGTTAACAATGATATATTCAACATCGGCACTGTCAACATCGGTTTTAGAACCGATGTAGAATGCCCTAAATAACCGATGTTGAAAGTGTAATTTCTAATAGTGTTAATTTATAGAGAAAAAAAATCATATATACATAATATATATCGCATTCCCATGAGTGCTGCCATTTGAAGGGCAATGATATTTTTGTACAGAATTGTTTTACGGAGAATAGCACTGCACTTGTATTAATGTTGAGCATGATACAGTAATAGTCTGATCTTTATTGTCAAGTTTCAATGATTGTTTTTAGAATGAGTTGATAAATGAAGTTCTTCTGGTAAGGTGGATTATTTAAACTGTTACAGTAATACTTTGATTAACAAATATTGGTTGTATTGTTAAAATGAGATTTAATCTACAATTTGGACTTATCACTGATTTATACAGAAGAAAATTAATGTTAAATCACTTGTTAATAACAACAAAAAAGTTTGGTAACAATTCTTCCATTGAGGAATTTTTGTCAACCAATTCAAATGTTATTAACAATGTATCAGTGATGTTCTACATGTCTACTCAGCCATGACACTACTAGTTACAAAGTTGACGTGAACAAAACATCCATATAATCATAAATTTTTGGTGAATGTAAGTGTGGCCAATAATCATGCGAAAAATCGAAACAAAAGAAAAAGTCTTCATAAACTTGGCTAAAACAACGACCAAAATGTGGTCCAACTAATAACAATTACCCTGGACTTTTCTATAATCTGATGCACATAGCTACTATAAATCACAATCTGCAACCACTAATCCCATGGTAATTAATGAATTGATGAAATAGAAACAACTAAAACAAAAAACTGACGAAATAAACATGAGACAAATCAAGAACAAAACCACCCTTGACCAACACAAGTTCCACCAAGTATAGCAAAATTAAGATTTTGTAATAAATCACTTAATAGAACATACTAACAGAGAGAAATTGCATTTTCTTATAATCTGATACACATAAAAGGGAAAAATTATTATAATAATAACTCGAATAAAAATATGCATGGATTCTAGTGAAGTAGAGATGGCAATCACAAAGCCTAAGGGCAAGGAGGAGTGTTGATTATTCCTTAACATCTACGAATTTCAATCAAAACCCTCATGTCGTTTTAGATGCAAGCTCTTATAGAAACAATTGAAAAGTCTAACATGTTTCTGGATCTCTTACTCAATGGGATTTTACCAAGGCAAGAGATAACAGAACTTGAGTGCATAATCCTAATTTATATAAGCAAAATAGCAAAATTCTCCCGTTGTTATGCTTAATCAAGTTAATGGACTTTGTGGTTGTGGAGTTAACTTATCAATACACTTCTTTGAGATTCAAATATAAGCAAAACAAAATTGTTATACGCCTACTAAGAAAGTTGGTTATTGATATACTCCCTCCGGATTCAACTATGAAGAGTATATCAAATGACTTCCAAATGAATTTGCATGAGATCGATCATGTTATCTTTGTGCATTAATATTTTCACTAACTTTCTAATCATCAAATAGTATTCATTTTTTTCATTATGTAGAACCGAGGCTGTGTTGCTGAATAATTTGTAGCAACATAACCCAATTGAATGCTGCATAATTTTCACGATTCAAGGTAGCACTCACAACAGTATTTTTTTTTGTCCACATGAACAAGCTCATAAAAAATGTCGCACCCACTTTCATATACAAATTAAAACTTTCATATTTTTTTAAAAATTAATAACTTTAGATTCATTTTCCATATACCCAATGACTAAGCCCTTCACACAATTTCTACACAAAAAGCCACTACAAAATCAAAATGGAACTAAAAGAGACCTTGAAGCATAAAAAAAGATTGCTACAATATCACAAACCAATGCTTAACCGTGCAATGCAGGGATAGCAAAAAAAACTGTATTTTTAGAGAAAGGAGAGTATCTCGAAACCACTTTCCTTGATAGTGTATGTCAACCTGAGAAAGTTCTGGTTCCTCGCGAGTTTGATTGAAGACCTAGACAAGCCATTGGTGAGTGTTTGTACAGTGGTGAGGTGAGAAGTAGCGACAAAGAGGGTTGGGCTACAATGGCTTACCTGTCGGCGACGTGGGCTGACAGCAGAGGCACGATAGTCGCGGAGGTGCAACAGAGGCACGACAATCACAGAGGCACAACAATCACAAAGGTTCCCTTATCAATTCGCAAAAGGGTTGGGGGCATTTTATTTGGGGATAATTTTTAAATTTTGACATATTTCATTCCTTCAGAAAAATCCATCGGAATTTCATACTTTCCGACAAAAAATTTATCCGTGGGTAAATTCCGTTGGAAATTCAAAACTTTCCTTCCGACGGAATATAATCCTTCGAAAATATCTGTGAGAAAAAACAATATTTTCGATAGAATAAATTCCATGGGAAATATTCCGTCGGAAATATCTATTTTTTTCGTAGTGGAAGTTACATGAATAAGAATGAGAAGTTAATAAGAAGAAGAGAGATAATGAATCTATATATCTAGTGAAAAAGGAAAAAATACTGTCATATTAGTGAAGAGAAGTTACAATAATAAAAATGAGAAGTTAATAAGAGGTTCTATATTTGGAAAATTAGCCTTTAATCCTGTAACTTCTCAACCTGGTATTTCCCCCACTTTTATGTAGATATATACAATAAATTGCTCCTTTTTGGTACAACTATATTCAGGAGTTAGTCTAATAAGAAATTTCTGTTGTGCATTATGATTTTCATATTTGTTAAATTCTAATTGGATTTCTTCTAGCAGTCACTATCCATTTCTGCATATTAAAAAAAAAATTCTCTCTTAAGGTTTTTAATATAAGATGCATATGCTTAACGGTGATTGTGTGAAATCATTAAAAGCAATCTGAATTGGTTCTTTTGTTTTATACCCAGATAAATATGAAAAAGAGCCTCTCTTTTATTGTCTATAGTGCCACATAAAAATAAAAAATTCATGGATGTGCATAGCATGATTCTCAAATCATGAGCTGAATTAAGAATTAGAGGCTAATTTCCAAATATAGAACCTGCAAGATTAGTAACCCAATGTTAATAGTAAGTAGAATGACAAGTATGAGGTATCAACTTTTGAAGTATGCAATATCAACTTCTACATAATAATGTTATTCAATCAATTAAAAGGTGACAAGTATGAAGTATCAACTTTTGAAGGTAAATGGTAATGAAAGCCAAAGTTTAAAATCCAAACTCTACTTAATTAAGGTTTGAGTTATATAGTTAAGTGACATGAATTATGAAAACACAAATTGCATCTTTCTAATCAACTATTCATGATTTGTATATTATATTATGTTGTTCTGACTAATCAGATGCATATCAGTATCCAGTAAAGCGATTTTTGTAACAGTGTTGAATTGTTTGTGATTGTGTTTGTGGTCTAATGCTAAATTTGGGGTCAGTAAATGCGTTCTACATGTCTTTTTGTCAGTACACTTGTTTCAATTATTTGAATAGATAGAGGAAGCATTGGTGATTAGTTTAACTTCTCTTACTTAATAATTCTACGAGCAAAGTGTTAGGTTTCTGATTTCTTTGGAACAAGGACAAACTTTATGGGCCTAAATGTCAAGGGCCCACTTAGAGTTACCTTACACGGAAAATAGGGAAGGAAGGAAGAGATAGTTGTAAATTATAGAGAGAATAGGAAGGTTACATATAGAGAAACGTGAAAGGTGTGTTAGGGGAAATTTGGGTTGTTTGTTATTAGTGACAAAAATAGTCTCTTAGAGGAGCTTCTTCTCTGGGATTACAAGAGGTCTCTTCTGTAACAGTTTTAGTTTTAAATTTATAATGCAATTTTCTACTTCTATTGAATTGGGTTCCTTTCACAAAGTTTCCTCAGGTTTCTGTTGTCATTAATTATTGTTGCAAATTTGCTTTTGTTAGTAATTTAGTATTATATATGTTCCACTTTTGGCTTGGTGGAAGAAATTACTGTTTGTGTCTTCTTATAGTTCACTAGATAGCATGCCAATTACAATGTTAATACCTGATATTGTTGTTGTTGTAGGCAATAACACTGACACTTGTTTATGTTGGAACTCATAAAGATCTTTCTGATGTGACACATGTTTGGGACAAGTTATCAAATATTTTTTGGGTGAGAGATGCTATCCTCTATTACTTATATAATGAGCCTTTCAAGTATTTGTTAGATTTGTTGTCTTTTAACTTGCTAAATACTTAAGATACCTTGCATGGGGCAATGTTTTGATCTTCTTGTGTGTATCAAACATGTGTGCTTTATCTAATATCATCTTCAATAAAAGATATAATATGCATTTCTTTCTCTTATGGATGCAGGCATTTATCATTCTCGGTCTTGTGATATCTGGTGAGTCAATTCACTATTGTTTCCTTTCGTTTTGTCAACTACAAACTAAAAACTGGAACTAATAATCAATATACCACTAGTAGGTGAGGGGTGAGGGATTTATTTTAGGAAATAAGAACATGGTGTAATTTTGAAATCTGATTTATGTGTGCCTAAATTGAAATATATCCATGCAACATGAAACTTTGTGGTTGTTTGCATGTTGTTTGAATTGATTGTGGATAGACATAAACCTTTTGATTTAAGTTGTCATAAATATTCCTATTTTTAAAATATATAACAACAGTTGTCCCATGTTTACCCTAACCCCCAACATCATAGACAAGTTTTGTAAGTGGGAAAAATAGATATATAGAGTGAGTGTGAGGAAACACAAGTGCCAGTGAGAATTTAGCCGGGGCATCACATGATAACGGTCGAGATATTCTGGTGGGGCACAATGACTTTATGCATTCAATGCTTCTTTGGACTTCTAGACAAATTGAAGATGCCTTCAATGCTTCTTTGGTGGTGGCTGTTGATGTTATTTATGGTGATCAACTGACTGATGCATTTTTTAGTACCTTAGAGAGATTAATGTCAAGGCCTACAGAGATCATGTCCTTAGAGGATTTCATGAAACCGAAAATGTGTTTATCATCTTAAGACAAAGGCACAACTTTCTGTTTTCGTGGAAGAGGTGGAATATTCTGTTGTAGACGGCTTGTCATGGCCATGTAGAATAAAGTAATTAAGAAACACTTTAAAGATTAAATGTTTTTCATTCCTACAATTATGAATGAGTTTGTATACTTTTTTCAGCTGTCAATAATAAAAATTGCATAGCAGAATGACCCTTAATACGGTTTTAGTTGTTTCACAACTTATGTTTCATTAATGAAATGCATCGTATGTTTAACATGGCTTAAAAATACTTGAATTTTGAAGATGGATATGAATAATTGTAAAATATCTGCGAAACAAAAAAAAAGTATTCTACGACAGTTATGTCTAAAATCATCTTGGAATGAACGACATTCTAAGACAGTTATAACAGTAAACTCGTCTTAGAAGGTCAAATATTCTAAAACGGTTATTAGCATAACCGTCGTAGAATATTGTAAATTCTAAGATAGGTCTTGTCAAAACCTTTCTTAGTATGTATGGCTTTCTATGACAGTTATGACACAAAACTATCTTAGAATGTCATACATACTAAGACAAGTTCTGACCAAAACTCGTCTTAGAAGATAAAACATTTTACGACAGTTTTATGTATAATTGTCTTAAAATCATTGACTTTCTAAGATGGGTGAAAAATCGTCGTATGATGGACGCTTCCACGATGGCTCGCAACTGTCTTAAAAAGTCAAAATTAACCGACTTAGAAAACTGCTTTTCCAATAGTGTAGTTAGGTAGTTGTCAATCAAAGAGTGTAAGAACAAATTCATTCAATGATCCCAAATGAAAAATCTCTAGGGCAGTTATACAAAGCCGAAGCCCGTGTTGAACCCCACATCTTCACTTCAAATGATTATACCTACCATGAAAAAGGATGACTTGGGAAAAATGGTGGTGGAAAAGGTTTTTAAATTTTGATAGTTAATATTCTCATTTGATCAGGAATAAGATTCAAGTGGTGAAAAGAATGCGAATACGAGGATATTATTATATGTAGAGAATATACAAGTCTTATATTTAGCTAGCGATAGAGAGAAAACTAAAACTTATATATATAGAAGACTCGTATTTTTTAAACACTTAATAAACATTTATCATTTATCTCTATATCTTCATGTCAAATTATATTACTTAGGTATAAAATCTATATTTTTTTTTACTTTTATTTTTCTCACTTTAAGTGTCTACTTGTATATGGAGTGTTGATCAATAGTTTTTGAATTGGGAATTGAGAGTACTTGAGTAATTTTGAACTCTTGAATAATATGACATCTCAAATTTAAACTCTAACTAGTAATTCAAACTGTGGTTAGGAGCCAAAAAAAAAAAAAACTCTAACCATAGGCTTAATTTTTTTCTGAATTAATCATTCGCTTACGTTATGTCTAACAAAATTAGTTAAAAAATTAGCAGGTAGGTGAAAGGTGAAATCCGGTAGCTGGAACCTGAAAAGTTAGTTTATTAAATTATAAATATTTAATAAAACTATTTGTTGAAATAGCTGAAAAGTGTAAAATGACAAAAAAATAATTAAATAATGATTAATTAAAAAAGGATAACTAAAAAATTGAATAAATATATGAAAGATAGAAATGAAAGAAAATATCAAAAATTAAAAGTATTTTAAAAAATGTTATTTCAAGTAATATTTCAAAAAATACTAGAAACTACTAAAAAATTACTAAATAAATTTGTTTATTGAGTAGGCAAATAAATTTTTCAACTAATAAAAAAAATTAATTTTACTAGACATAATCTTAACAGTAGCGATTCAAATAAAAAAAGAAAGAAAGAAAACATTAGCCTCTAAAACTAAATAAAATAGATACACAAACAAGGTAAGTTACGAACAAGTTCGAACATAAAAAGCAAACTAGGATTTTTTTTTTTCATAAAAAAAAAACAACTACAAGTAAAGCTAAACCAAAATAGTCTGAGCTGGTTAAGAAGGTACGCAAATCACAAGTAGGCAGATTTGAGATATTATTAAATGGTCCTACGCCATCATGATTTTCCAATATTAATTTCTATTTTTTATAAATTAAGAAATTTGAATATAACCAAAAAGTTGGTTTTATTGATAAGAAATATACTTATTTTATAAGAATATAAGTTTAACTTTTATTGCTGAATGTTAAGATTTTATTAGTGGATAATATATAAATATTTCTTGATTATTGAGTTTTAATGGTTATCTTATCCTAGTGAGTATTTAGAATTCGACCCACTTAAATTTTTTTTAATAAAAAATAATTGAATATATGTCACATAAATGTAAATATTGCAGTTAATCATAGATAAATGATAGTTCTAACAAACAGCAACTCAATTTAGGGAGAGTGTTAGAGAAAATACAATTTAACACTCTCCTCTCCGCACTCCACAATTTAACACCATACCAAGTAAAAATATCAAGTTGCATGGACGAGCACCTGTGAGGTTGAGACGTTGAGTTTTCGACTTTCTATGGTAGTTTAGGGACAATACTTTACCTATTATAGAAGTTGCAAGTCATGAATCAGAACCATTCATTTGTTAATTATTATATCTAAACCTTAATATTACTGCAATTCTACACTACTACGGATCCTTTACACAACATGGTGGGGTAAGTTAAACTTCATCCACATATGACATACCTGTGATCCACGTTTAATTTTAATTTTAATTTTAATTTTTCTGTATTTTAGTCTTGTAGAGTTTTTGCGTGAAACACGTTTTGGTTGTGGGGCTTGTACATATATATAGATGAGGATATGGTTTTCGGGTCATGAGGGAAGAAAATCAAACTTTAGATTCTAGCCTCTAATTGTGTTTCGCGTCTGTGTAACTCACTTTTTGGATCAGGCATTATTATTATTATTATTATTAGTCAAAAGTCACAAAAGTGGTAAAAAACAGAAACTGGTTAATTATTGTGGAGATTGATGATGGTGAGAACCCCGAGCTGTGACAAAAATGGACTGAAGAAAGGAACATGGACAGCAGAGGAAGACAAGAAGTTGGTTGATTACATTACCAGATATGGCCACTGGAATTGGCGACTACTCCCCAAGTTCGCAGGTAATAGCCAAAGAGTGTCTATTTTATTCATCTCCTATTTTTTTTTGTTATTTTCATCCAATTCAGGGGAGAATGGAACTTACCAAATAGTTTGGTCAGAAACAAGTTTAGCACTTGAGTAAGTAGTCGGCAATGTGGCTTTCCATTTTTCTTCTTTTCTTTTTTTAATTTAAGGTTTGGTTTTCTACCAATGTGTACGAACTATTCAATGTTTATATACATGCACAGATTATACCTAAAGCATATTAAGTCTTATGAAATATGAATCCAGTGTAATTGGTTTTACTTAATTTGTTGTTATTTGTCATCAGGTCTTGCGAGATGTGGAAAGAGTTGTAGACTTAGGTGGCTGAATTACCTAAGGCCAAACCTAAAAAGAGGGAACTACACTGAAGAAGAGGAGGAAACTATTATCAAGCTACACCGACGTCTGGGTAACAGGTACGAAACCTTTTCCAAGCTAGAAGTAGCACATGAGCATGAAAAGAGTTAATTATGGAATTGTAAATCTTACTTTTTTAGGGGGGTGAGTGGAAATAAGAGAGAGGAAAGTTAAAATGTGGAAAAAAAAGTGATAAATATAATAAATATTAGGATATATACAAAATTTTTGTTAACTAATACCTTGTGACATTAATTAAGAAATAAAAAAATATTTATTATATAAATTATAGGAGAACAAAAAAAATTATGATTAACATAATTTTTTGTTTTTAAATAAAAATATTTTTACTTTAATTTTTTTAATCAATGTTCTTTACTATACTAGTTAACATATTTGTCATACAAAAGTAAAAAAGAAATCTAAAAAAAATTAGTGTATATTTATAAATTTTGAGCTTGAAAACAACCAAAATGTTCCGTTAGTACTAGTAGTTAATGATGTCTATTCTAAATAAATGAATGTTGGACTTTGTTACATAAAAATGTCATGATGTCTATTCTAATTTCTATGATTAAAAAATGTTACTATTTATATTTAATAAAATGTTGTGATTTTAGTTTCTCATGCATTACTCATGTTTTCAGTTCTTCATAAAAGATCAATTTATATAATTTTGTTTACTATAAAAATTAAAAATTAAAAAAAATATTTAAAGAAACTAAAATTAAAAACCGTCATACTTTCATATACCATATTTAAGCGATGAAACTTTAGCTGACTACTTCTAACTCAATTTTGGTGGCATTTTCTGTTGTTTTTGTTAGTGCACAATTCAACCAAAAGTAACCCTAAAAACGATAGTTATGACTTATGACAAATGTTACTTCTTTTCGGTACACAGAAATATATTATCCAATAAACCTTCTTAGTATTTTTTTATTAATTAAAATTTGTTAAAAACTATAAAATTTGATGATATATATATATATATATATATATATATATATATATATATATATATATATATATTGTTCAATAAACATCATTTATAAATTTATAATTTTCAATGAATTTTAATTGATAACAAAGAATTTACGTGTCAAAAAGAATACATTCTAGCACTTTTATTCAGATAAATTTAGGAATTTTCAGTCAAGAGTCAAGATTTTTTTATAAATAAACGTTAATTATTAATTGTTATTATTTAGTTAACGAGATAATCAAACATCCAATCTTATAACTCCTTACTCTTAATCCTTCGAACACCCAAAGTTATGTCTTAATGGATCATTTGTGGATATACTTTAGCTCTATACCATGCATTAATCACCATTTAACATGGAGTGATGATGATATTAATTTCTTAAAGCTTTCCTTTCACTATCAGATGGTCTACCATAGCTGCACGGATGCCAGGAAGAACAGACAACGAAATAAAGAACCATTGGCACACCAACCTCAAGAAGAGATCTCAACAGCATAACTCAGTAGCCACAGAATCTCAGATCTCAAACTCAAATGACCAATCTCCAACTGAACCAACTGAAGATACTGCTTTCCAAAACTTTAACAGTGCCACTCAAGACTGTTCCCCACTTTCCCAGCATTCATCATCATCCACAAGCACAGAGTGTACCACAGTGGCCAGCACCGAAAATCTATTGCTGCTGGAAGATGAATTTGCCTTTTGGGATGCAGACACAGATCTTGTGAGTGGAAATTTCTGGCTAGAACCGTATATGCTTGATATTTCCTACCTCCCTGCTAGTGAACCCGAGTACTTTAGCCAAGTGTTTGATGTAGAACTTTGGAGCCATGATACTTAACTGACATCTCTGTACGTGGAATTAATATACGTTGAATAATTAAGGAGTTTATTATATGTTTGGTATTCTGCTCTCAAAAGTGGTGCCCTTTATTGAATTATTAGATGCTATATAAATAAATATATGCAAAGTAAATTACAATAATACTCCTTCGGGTTTTTTTAATCACTTACATATTTTCTATTTTTATAATCATTATTTTTGCCTTCGCTATAAGGTTGTTAGTAATTTAGTGTAAGATTTAAGAGAGAATTAACAAGGAAAAATAAAAGATGATATTATATGTAATTATACAAAATTCCAAGAAGTATTATCGTAATTTGCTTATATGTATGTATAATGCATAATGAATTCTAATTTAAATGACTATTTCTAATTAATAATTAATATAATTTTATTTTAAGCTTAAATGTATTACTAAAATCATATAAAAAAAGATATATTGAGTTTTGATTTTGGTCCCTCAATATATACTTTTTATATGATTTTAGTAATATATTTATTTTTCGTTTTGGTTCTTATAAAAATTTGTTTTATGATTATAGTTTCGATCAATGATGTGACAATTATATACTAGAATATAAATATATGATGTTTCTTAAATATTGATTAAAATGAATATTTTTTAATATAAGAGAAGCGTATATATAAAATTAATAATTTTATAATGACAAAATAATAGTAACATCGTAGACTGAAATTGTAAAACAAAATTTTATAGCAATTCACACAAACAAGTTTTTTTTTTATAAGAATTAAAACATGAGTATTTTATAAGGACCAAAGTAAGGCATGTTAAATATTAAGAACAGGTCATTCTTGACTCTGAAAAGTTTAGATCTTAAAGTATGATGTATCTCTTTTTTCATCCAATTATATATTGAGGAAAACGGGACCAAAACGATATATATATATATATATATATATATATATATATATATATATATATATATATATATATATATATATATATATATATATATGTGTGTGTGTCAATTTTATTTTTTGGTGGGGACCGTAATCAATCAATTGTGATATGTTGATAGGTAATATGATAAATGCACGTACGAATTATGACTAAGCCTGGATCGAGATAAAATAAAATGAAACAAATTAAAATAAAATAGAGTGAAATGGAGTATAATAAAATAATTAAAATTTTCATATTATTTGAATATATTGTGATAAAATAGAATAAAACTTTCATTTGAAATTGGTTAGAATCAGAATATTATTTGTTCATCCGTAAAGGCTTAACCTTCATACAAAATCTATCAATCACTTACACGACTATAACTTTGTACCTCCTCCTCTCATCCAACTAACACCAGATCTTGAGCATTTTTTGCTACATCAATGAGAATTAGCTGCATCGATTCTTACCTCAGCCCAAAGATATGTTGCTACCTCAACAATTTTCAAACTGCACAAAACCATGATTTTGACATAATTTCTGTTTCTGCTACCCGCTATCTTTATAGACACAAACAAACATTAAATCATGATGAGTGAACAAAAACAAACACAAATTTTGAATGACAAACAAAAATCAGAGTATCCGATAACAAATAACCCACAAACAGGACACACCAGGAGAAACACTAGATCGAGTCACGGAGGATCTCCATCGTGTATGCCTCACCACGCTCCTCGGCAACGCCGTCCTCCTGTCTGACGCCCAGTGTGACTCCCAACACCGCCTTCCAGAAACACATCGCAACATTGGCTGAGATTTTGGCAATGAGAATGGGTGATGGACAAGATTTGGGGATTTTTTAGGTTAATTAGAAACTCGTTTTTTTTTTTTAAAATTTTCTCACATGCTAATTTTTTACGGAGAAGAGGATTAAAAAGAATATTTTTAAAGTTTGAAGAACAAAAAAATATATATTTGAATTTAAAAGATTAAGAAAAATATAACATATATTTGAAGGAATAAAAATACATTTAATTTTTTAAGTTTTAATCTTTTTTCATGTTAAGTGATCACGTTTTAAAACAGAAATTACTAATATTTCTGAACTAAAATAAAAAAAATTCTAATATATAAAAGAGATTTATAGGAACTAAAATATTGAAACAAAAAAACTTAATTTATAGAAAAAAAATGGAATAATCGCAACACATTCTTAGTAGTGCATATTTTATTATTAATTAAAATTTATTAAGAATTATAAATTAACAGAGAGATTTATTAAATTAATAGTGAGACCAAAAAAATAATAATTTTCAATAAATTTTAGGTGATAATAGATAGTTTATTAAAAAAAAACGAGAATTAGACAATTTGTGCTAGCACTCTCAAAAAATAAATAGACTAAACAAAAACAACTCTATATTTTAAAGACCAATACGTGTAAATTACCGATACCCAATAGGCATCTTTTTCCTTTACCAATTTAACAAAACCAAATATATTATTACCCGCGTCACTAAATTGTGTTTGCGTCCAGCCATTCACATCTAGTGAGCATATATTCTTCAGCTTCAAAATAATTATTGTTTCTAAATTTTTTACACAGATCATTAAGATAAAGTAATAATAGATGAAAATAAAAGTAGTTATTTCAGAAAATTAATCGTACGTTATTATTAATTTATTTTTAAATTTTATTGTTCATCATTAATATATAAAAGATATAAGTAAAAAATTTAATTAATATCACATTAAAAAATAAAATGATAATTATTTTGAGACTTAATATTTTTTCTTACATGATAATTATATGGAACAGACAAAATACCAACAAATAAAAACAAATAATCATAAAAAATATAAATACTAATTAAAATTATAATAAAAATAAAACAGATAACTCCTTTTATTCTTAAATTTAATTATTTGAGGCTAATGAGATAAAATTCATGCGAAATAGCTAAAATCTCCTTAAAAATGAAAGCAAAAATTAGATAGTCCAAGAAATTATCAGAGACCATTTTAAAAGAATTCTAAAATTTGTAAGTATCAAAACTAAGAAAAATATTATTATTCTTACTGTTCTCTAAAATTGTTTTGAAATTAGTTCTCATCATCATGTTCTCTAATCAAACAAAGACACGTGAGTATTTATTTAAAGTTCTACAACATGTATTTAAATGAAAGTTGTTTAATTACTACTAAAAAAATTGTAGAAAAAAATTACTACTAAAAACATATGTGTATATATAATCGATTGAATAAAAAATTTGATTAAAAAAAATATTGTCTTTTATTCAGCCTTTTTTCAATTTTTCTCATATAAGCATGGGATGTACTTTTTTAAAAACAAAATGTTTTGTTTGCTCTTTTGGGTCATTATTTTTTAGTTTTCTTTCTCCTTTCCTTCTTTTTCATTTCTCCCATTCTTCTTCCTCGTGAAAATTTTCTTTTTTATTTTTTTAATGAAAGTTATTCAGTAATAAAAAATACTCACATGTAACCATTATCAGTAGAAAAAATTAATGATAAAAAAAATGAGAAATTTGATAAAAATTTTGTCCTGTATTGTACGCCTTTCGCATCTTTTATTTTTCTTTTTTTCAGATAAAGATGGGTATAGTTATTTTATTTTACTTTTAGTTTTGTTTGCTTTAATTACTTCTTGGTACTATATTTTAATTTTTCTTCTCCTTTTCTTCTTTTCTCATTTTCCTTATTCCCTATATAAAACATTTCTTAAACAAATGGTTACTAAATTACTCCATAATCTTGTAAGTTTTAAATGGATTAATAAACTCAATGGTACACAATTATGGCATATTCATAACATATAAAACTATTATCTAGAGTTTAGAAAGTATGTGTACCCCGAAGAGAAATCCAAATCTATGTCTTTTACCAAATAGTTTTCCATTCATATTTTGTTATAAAAAAATAAATTCTTCCAAACTATTTTAATAAATAGTTTTTAATAATAAAAAGACTAAAACACAACCAAATACTCTTATATTTATTTAAACAATCACATATGAATATTTATTTAAATTCTACAACATGTATTTAGTGAAAGTTATTTACTATTTAAAGAACATCAGTGCCTCATCCTTTCAACACAAAATTTAATTAATGATGAAAATATTAAAAAAATGATCAAATTTTGTCTTATATTTAATCATTTTTCCAACTTTTCTTACCTCTTCAAATGAGCATAGGATATACTTATTTTTTTTCCTTTAGTTTTTTATCATTATTTTTTTCTTAATTTTCTTTCTTCTTTTTCCCATGTCGAATGTAAAACATTTCTTAAACAAATGGGTACACTACTGGACAAAAGCGCTTTCTACATCGGTTAAAAGACATATTCGACGTCGATCATTGACCGTCGTCGTAGGCAATATCATAGAAAGTTAAGACTTTTCCATAAAAAATCGTCTTAGAAAAGATATCTTTCTAAGACGATTCTTAGTTAACAACCGTCTTGCAATGATACCTTTCCAAGACAAATTTTCGTAGAACCGTCTTAGAATATATATTTTTTTATAAAAAAAAGTTAAAATATATTAAGGATTCTAAGATGGTTTTTTTAAAAAAAATCGTCTTAAAATGTAAATATTTTAATATGATTTTTCAGATAACAGTCTTAAAATGTTTTTTTTTTAAAAAATTAAAAATATTTTGAGGATTCTAAGATGCTTTTTTTGATAAAATTGTCTTAAAATGTATTTTTAAAAAAAAAATTAAAATATTTTGAGGATCTTAAGACCATTTTTCAAATAACCGCCTCAGAATATATTTTAAAAAAAATGAAAAAATTTTAAAAAAATTAATCACAATTGAACCACATGCATACACTAAAATAACATAATCCAAAAGAGTATTCATAAAGCAAATATGTATTATGTTGTTAACCATATAAATGGAGACAAATTAAAAAAATAATTTGATGATAAGAAATTATAAATATGCAGTGAATAAGTCATCAACTCTCTTTTAATGATGGTATCCAATGCATGTACCACATCGATGCAGTTGGTACAACAAAAGAGATATCCATATTAAATGTATTTTATCATTAGAGAAAAAACATGTAGACATGTTAATAACATGCAATATAAACTATAGGTAGATAAAAATAAAATTCAATGTGGTATGAGTGGAAAACTATTGAAGTGTGGAAAACTCTTAGAGATAGAGGTCTTGAGTGGCTCACCAAACTCTTTAATGAAATTATGAGGTCAAAACGCATGTCGGAGGAATGGAGGAGAAGCACGTTAGTGTCAATCTATAAGAACAAAGGGGATATACAAAATTGTGCAAATTATAGGGGAATCAAGCTCATGAGTCATACCATGAAATTATGGGAAAGAGTGATCGAACGGAGATTAAGAAAGGAGACTCAAGTTATTGATAATCAATTTGGTTTCATGCCGGGAAGGTCGACCATGGAAGCGATTTATTTATTACGGCGGGTGATGGAGCAATATCGCATGGACCAACAAGACTTGCACTTGATTTTTATTGACTTGGAGAAAGCGTATGATAGAATGCCTAGAGAGATTTTGTGGAAAGCTCTAGAGAAGAAAGAGGTTAGGGTTGCATATATTCGAGCTATCCAAGATATGTATGATAGGGTATCGACTAGTGTTAGGACACAGGGTGGAGAGTCAGACGATTTTCCCATCACAATTGGTTTGCATCAAGGGTCAACCCTTAGCCCCTACCTTTTTACCTTAATTCTGGATGTCCTCACGGAACAAATCCAAGAGATAGCGCCGAGATGCATGCTTTTTGCAGATGACATAGTCCTCCTTGGAGAGTCGAGGGAGAAGTTGAATGAAAGGTTGGAAACTTGGAGACGAGCTCTAGAAACACATGGCTTTCGCCTAAGCAGAAGCAAATCGGAGTATATGAAATGTAAGTTCAACAAAAGAGGAGGGTATCTAACTCAAAGGTGAAAATAGGAGACCATATTATCCCTCAAGTCACACGGTTTAAATATCTTGGGTCTGTAATACAGGATGATGGAGAAATTGAAGGGGATGTGAATCATCGCATTCAAGCAGGATGGATGAAATGGAGAAAAGCATCGGGGGTGTTATGTGATGCAAAGGTACCGATCAAGCTAAAGGGAAAGTTTTATCGAACTGCGGTAAGACCGACGATTTTGTACGGAACAGAATGTTGGGCGGTCAAGAGCCAACATGAGACTAAAGTAGGTGTAGCGGAGATGAGGATGTTGCGGTGGATGTGTGGTAAGACTCGACATGATAAAATTAGAAACGGAGCTATTAGAGAGAGGGTTGGAGTAGCGCCTATTGTAGAGAAGATGGTGGAAAATAGACTTAGGTGGTTTGGGCATGTAGAGAGAAGACCGGTAGACTCTGTAGTGAGGAGAGTAGACCAGATGGAGAGAAGGCAAACAATTCGAGGCAGAGGAAGACCCAAAAAGACTATAAGAAAGGTTATCAAGAAGGATCTCGAACTTAATGATTTGGATAGAAGTATGGTACTTGATAGAACATTATGGCGAAAGTTGATCCATGTAGCCGACCCCACCTAGTGGGATAAGGCGTTGTTGTTGTTGTTGTTGTTGTGGTATGAGGATAAAAAAATTAGTGCATACATATAAAAATACCGAAAACATTAAAAATACATAAAATTAAAGAAAATTCATATTTCATAATATGTAAAAAAAAAAGATAAGATATAACCAGCTAGGCTGCACCATCTATGACAAAGAATGAATCTTCAGCCACTTATATCAACAGAAGAAGAAAAAAAGATGCTCTAATAAGAATAGAAGGTAGATCATAATTTTCCATGAAAACAAACACATTATACTAATAGAGTTGCTTAAATTATACATGTCAATAGAAAAATAAATGGATAGATGACATTAATTATTAAAAAAAGGTTAACTTTATTAATTAATATCCTCACACCTTAGTATATATTATTTTGAACTAGGAAACATATAAGGGGAATTAAATCAGAATTAACTATCAGTTCTGTCCAGAACCAACTATCCTAAAAACTACATTGTTAGCTACAGCCCAAGAATTATATTGAACTCAAATTTCTTGTACTCCTTTTCTATTCCTCTAATTCAAATAACAAGAAGTTAAAAAGAATGTTATTCTGATAAATAAATGTTATTCTTTTAATAACATGTTCTTTTGACTGGAGAAAAATGAGAAACTCGACAAAAAAAAATGAGAATAGCTGATTTCGGTCCATTTACCCAAAATAGTTTATAGATATTAGCATATTAGTTAAATCCATGATTTGGGTTTAATAAACATGGTACATGCATTGGATTTGTAACAACAGGGGAACACATATAGTGAATACAAACTATATTTGTTGACAATATATAATCAATTATATTGCTAATACCAGGAAGCCTAGATGTTAGAGAAGCATTATTATTGCAACACTATGTATTTATCCAAATATTATTTTAATCTTTTTTGGCCTTTTTTTTTTTGTTAATTGAAGAACTTCAATTTTCAGTCTTTTCTTTACATTTGTTTTTTTGTTAAATGTGTGGTGACAACAAACATTTTGATGAGATATATAGCTCATGTGTAAGTTAACTATAGGACGTACTATATGCCTATATCATCAAAATTAACTTAACATTTTTAAAATTAAATTCTCAGAATGTAGTCAAGTTAAATAACTTTGATTTAACTATATTATTGTAAAAAAAAATTAATGATTCGTCATGAATATCAAAGAATTATTGTAATGAAAAGTTAATACATATATAAATGAAAATTTTCATTTTCATTTTGTTTTATCAGTATCTTAAAACACTAGTTAAAAATACCCTTATTTCAATATAATGCATGCAAGTAAAAATTGTTATTATATTAAACAGTTTAGTTATGGTTTTGTACAACATCCAACAAAGAAAAGGAATAGCGATTTTAATATACAAGACCTGATAATCTAGCTTGAAAGCAGGTATCATGAAAGATACATAATAAATAATTCTCCAACTTTCATATATCAAGGCTTTAAACACTTTGCCACGTTCTGGATATTTGGAAGAAAAATAATGGATTCTTTTACAAAACTGATTATGATTTGAAACCAAAAGGCTAGGTTGGCACAGGACTAGAGAAAATGTTTCTGAATATTTTGAGATGGCAGACACAAAGAAGACTTTAGTCTTTAGATGTCCAATATTAATAGTAAGAGATTTAAGCACATTTGGAAAAACTGATTTCACCAAGAAAATTTTAAAAAAACGAAAACACCAAGTTACCAAGACATGGAATAGCAAGACACAAAAAATCCAAGTGCAATGAAAATATTTAGCAGCAGTAGCATAATAACAAATTAAACCAGCCTGAATTTACTGATCCAACAAAACCCAGATGATTAGAATCCAACCCACCGCCTATATAAATTCCCTGCAGTTTTGTTGCCTTAAGATATTAAAGAGAGAGGGAAAGGAAGGAAGATGTTGATCAACATAATGTGAACCACAAGAGAAACTACAAGTATATTAACACATAGACCTGTAAGGCAATATAAGTAACCACATGAACATTAGTATATCTAAACTCTAATTCCATTAGGATATATATATATATATATATATATATATATATATATATATATATATATATATATATATATATATATATATATATATATATATATATATATATTCTAATGAAAGTTAGAGAAAACCCACTGAATGTATTAGAAACCATGTGGGTATGAGACAGAATTTACATCTGCTCTCAGCGATAATTAAAGAAGTATATGTTGTTTTAATTAACAAAACACTACCAAGAAATAAGCCTTCTTTCTTTTCTTTTGTTTGGGGAAGAGATAGAGCAGGAGGTAACGAGTTTGTTTAATTATCTGATTCCCAAAAGAATTGTTTGGGACAAAAGATATCGCCAACAACATCCAATTTTGTTTCGGGATCTCAATTAATGATAAATTATCAATATATGTGTTAACTATAAGAATTCATGTAAGTAGAATATTTTTAATTTTTCTAAAATATTCTTTTATGTATCCTTTTTGAATGGCAAGTTTATAAGGGTTATTTTTTTTGTTTTTAATATATTAAAAAATTATTTTTATCTAATATTTTTTACAAAGTATCGTAACGATTTATAAGAAGTTAATTATAACATTGAATTATCCTATAGTATTATTCGTTAAAGTATGTTGAAATTTTCTAATGTTAGAATTAAAGAGGGAAAAAGAAATTAACATGTAAACTTGCTAGTTATTGATATGCTAAGTATAGCAAGTGTTATTATATTGCATAGTTATCAATTACCACATGCTTTTAGTCGAGTATGCTTAAATTATATATATGTTTAATTTTTTAGCTAAAAGAAGATTAAGTTGAATTCTATCAGCTTCTGACACGCTTTCAATTATCAAAGAGAGTCCATGAGTCAAAACCCAACGTGACTCACACCCATGCCTTAGAATATCAAATAGCCATTAACAAAAAAAAAAAAAAAAAGAAGATATGAGCTGCACTTAGGAGAAACGTAATCAATAAATGTATGTTTTTTATATGAGCTGTCATGACTTTTGACCAAGGACTTCCATAAAGGAAGAAGAAAGTTTTCGTTAAGTAGAAAAAGTCTTATCCTATTTGATTAATTAGTTAATACAAAATCAGAGTCTGCCCATAAATTTATTTCCTAATGTACCAAAAAAAGAGAGTCTGCATGCCCTATAAAAGCACATTAATTTCTATTTTAAAATCACCGGAAGTAAACTTTTTTTTATTCTTATTAACATTTTACTAATTTATATATCAGAAACCGCGTTGTTTTGATACATAAGCTAAACTATAAAGAAAGACTGAGAATCCATAACCTGAACATCAATCATGACAATTTGAAACCCTTAAAACGACAGATATAAATCATAAATATTAGCACGAGATATCTATATTATAAGGGCAGTAGGAGAATCCTCATGGTAAGTAACGTTTGAATTATTCTGCTTTGGTGTTTCCATAAACTGACAAAACGATTATCAAATTAATAAGCTAACCTCTCCTAGTTAATTTAACACCTAATTACAATCTAGCGAGTGATTAGCTCACTGCTTCTGACGTGCATCGTGAGTATGCTCATTAAATAAAATAAAAAGAGTTGAAAGGAATAAAAAAAAGTGAGTATAGTATACACCTTATTGTTGGTGTAAAAATTTTCAAGGAAATTAAAATGGAAATTTCACCGAAAGGTAAATGCTGAGTTTTCTAGAAAGAGAATTATTAAAATATTACAAAGTTGCATTTTTCACAAAAGCTAAAATGTAACATTTTTTTATAGAAGCGTGACAATTCATTGAAATTTATTATAACTGATCATTTTGATAAGTTTATAAGTAGTAATTTCAATTGAAGTTTATAAGTTATAGTTTGATAGAATCCTTTTTTTAAGTCAACTTTGATTTATTTTTTTTAAAGATAAAAGTGAAATTTGATAGAATCTTATAAATGGTATTTCCAATAGATTTTTGAAAGAGAAGACTTGGATAGTGATTAAAATAATGTTAATTTTCACAAAAGATTAAAAGCTGATAACTTTTATACATGATATGAGAAACCTAGAGTTCAAATTGGTCCGTGAGAAACTTTAGGTCCTGTTGAGAATGGCTGAGTTTTTAAATTTTGGTTTTTAAATATAATTTTTATAACAAAATATGTTTCACAAAAATGCTGTTGAAATGATTTTTAAGTCAATTTCAAAACAAATTTATATTCATTTTCAAAATAAAAAATATTATGTGAATTTGATTTTGTTTTAAAAAATACATCACCATTACCATTCCACCACACCATTATTATTCGTCGTTGTCACTTTCACCACCACCACTATCACCATCATCATTTTATTGCTACTACCATCATTATCACTCTCTTACTATTATCGTCATTGTCACCATTTTGTTGTCATCACCTTTGTCATTGTTGTCATCGTCGTCACTATTACACTCATATCATCGTCGTCGTTGTCATTATCACTATTATCGCCACAATTGCACTACTGCTACTCGCATCATGGCCACCATTATTTCATAGTGGTGTAAGATAAGATAAAATAGTTGACCCAATTTGTAACATCTTTTTAAAAACTAAACAAAAAATAAACTGAAACTCAAAACTCAACTAAAAATGGATTGATTTTTGAAAATTTGTAATCTAAAAATGAAAAGCACCTTGAACGGGATCTTAGAGGTCATAACGATTTAATCCATTTCTTCCTATATTTTGCATATTATTAATAACTAGTGGCTATATTTTTAAATTGGAAAAAATCACCTATTAGATAGACATGTGTGTTGATAGTATGTGGTTGACAAATGTACTGTTTCACTGAGTAGTCAACTAGTGAGGAAAAGTATGTTCCCACAAAGATTTGCACAATATTTAACTTAAAACACACTTCCCACTCTCTAAACGAATGAAATAAATGATTTGATTGGAATATAGGAAATCTTAAAGGTTGTAAACATGTAATAAATCAACAAGTTAAAGATAAGAAAAGTAAAAACATTTTATAAAATTGTAATCAATCAAATATTGTAAAGCCTTGGTATTTATTACCGTTCAAAATTGGACCCTAGCAGAATTTTGGTCTTTTAAGTTTTGTCTAATAGGTGGAATGCATAAAGTGTATAAAGTAAATATAGAGAAAACATTGGAATTAGTTTCACTAAGCTTCCTTCTCATGCATGTAACTCATAAACCACACTAATCAACTTTACACTTCAAACATTAATGTTAACCACTTGTTGCCACCACCACCACGTCGTAAGTGTCATTACTATC
The DNA here is from genome assembly GCF_000004515.6 of Glycine max. Lineage (NCBI taxonomy): Eukaryota > Viridiplantae > Streptophyta > Magnoliopsida > Fabales > Fabaceae > Glycine > Glycine max. Next base: position 9,465,605 of record NC_038248.2, read on the forward strand.
GATATTGTCATCACTATTGTCACTACCATTGTCGCCATTGCCTCTACAACAACTAGTGGTATCAATATTGTTGTCATTGCTACCCACATTATTACTATTGTCATTGTTATCACCAACACATAAAAACACTCTTAAAATAATTTTAATACAATATGAAACTTTTAAAATAAATTTATTTGAAACTAATCATATTTTAAAAATTGATTTAAATTTTTTTAAACCAAAATTGAAAAATGATTATTATTTTTAAAAATTTCAAAACTCAAAACTAAAATCACCCCAAACTAAACCTAAGGAAGTAGTTTTAAAATTTAGTATCTTGAAAAATGACCAATAAACCAAACTTTATTCCTAGAAATAAGGTTGACCAGAATTAAGCTATCGTGGCACACTGGATTAAGTCCCCCACACTAAGAAAGCCATTTTGGTTGTAGGATGTTCTTTTTTCTCGAGACAAGTGTGAGTGTATTGTAAAACTGAATGCACTGGTGATGCAATCCTACCCCGCAAGGGCATTGGATAGAAGACTCCAAGAAGATTGGACCAAAGATGCAAGAGAAAGCCCTAAGGTTCTCATGAGCCTTAGGGTAGATTTCAGACCCATGGGCTAAGTATGAGCCCACTTATCTTTGTACATATTAGATTAAGGTTTCATTATTTTTTGGTCTTGTATTTAGGGCTCCATAATATAGGTAAGGTATCCTAGAAATGTAGGATTTTTCAACCCTTGTATTTTAGGGTACATAGACTAGTTTTTGTATTAGGGATAGTTGTGTAATTTCACATGCATTAAATGAATATTAGATGTGTGTAGTTGGAAATAAATTTAATTGAATTGGGAGAAGTTCAATCCAATTAAATTTTAGAGGGAGAGGTGAGCATTTGCTTGCTACACCCTATTGTCACATCATATAGTCACACTTTGCGCATGTCCTTCATGTTTTACATGCCTCATGACACCTAAGCACACTTAGTAAAGAATCTTGGAATTGATCTTGGATTAGTGGGCTGAACCATTGCTAAAATTAATTAATCATAATTAGTGAAATTTTGGCTCCAAAATTTGGCTCCACAAATTCAAGTGAAATTTGAATAGAAATTCAAATTTCCCTCCAATTTTGTGTGACACTTAGGCTATAAATAGATGTCATGTGTGTGCATTTTTTTGGAACTTTGATCATTTGAGAATTAAATTTCAAAGTTGAGACCTTTTTTGAGGCACAAAATTTTGTGTTCCTTCTCTCCCTCTCCTTCCTCTCATCTTCTCTTACCTTCAAGCTCTTATCCATGGTTTCCTGTGGTGGTGAGCTTCTTCTTGACTCATCTTCTCCTTGAAGTGGCGTCTCCAATCATCATTCTTCCATCTCTATTCCACTGCCATTAATCTTCAAGAAGCTAGCAAAGGACTTCATTGATGAAGAAGATCTAAGACCTACAAGCTCCAATGGAGCTACATCAACTGGTTTTCTTTTTTTAAAAACAAATGACCTTTCTTCTTCCCCATTGCTTTGCTTCCAAGTTCTGATCCTCTTTCCGCATTTCTCCGTTATTGTATCTATCTCCTTGTTCACTTCATCAAAATTTTAAATAAGCCACAATTTATTCACCAGATTCAAAATTTAATTACAAACATGATAACAGGTAAATATAAGTTGTTTTTTATAATAAAAATATAATGGAAATATATTAAAAAATATTTATTTAGTAGTTATTTTTTACTTAAATATTAGGAATTGATATTTTTCTTATTTATGACTTGTAGATATGAAAAAAAGGGATACAATCCAAAAAGATCCAGAAAATATAAAAATATGAATAAAGAAGATTTTTGGCATCAGACCCAAGTCCACTCCAACAACTATAAAAAGGAAGTCAAGCCAAGAAGAAAAAACACATCGAGTCTCAGAGCACTCTAATACACACCTAAAGCCTAAGAACTATCCCTTAGGGAATTCTTTATTCCCTCTCATCATTTTCTATTTCCTTTTTTCATCTCTTCTCTTCCATCAATTTTTGAACCCCTTTTCAAGTGTAAGACCCCTTATGGCTATGAGAGACTAAACTCTTAGTTAGGGTCTGACAGACCTAAAAAGTTAACGGATGTATTATATAGTTCATATTTATCAATGCAACATGTGTTTTATTTCCTATTATCCTTTCTTACTTTTAATTTCATTCATCATTCATTCTTGTATTATTTTGGGGGTTAGGTGTTCGACAGAGGATAATCCTTAATAGGAATATAAGGAAGATTTTGAATGCATCAATTTTAGGAATTAGTCGAGAGTAATTTCTAATAGAACTAAAAGAAATGAATATCTTAATAAAATCATTGTTAGACATGCGCATGCATTAAAGCAAGTATCTAGAATTAGAACTTCATGCATTTTATCTATTGAATCTTTGTAAAGACATTTGGGAGATAGATAGGTAAAATAAACTTGTCATCGTGAAACATCAGGAGCAAGTCATCTAATAGATGTGGGTAGGATAAATTCACCTGATTGATAAAGAAAAATAAAAAATAATAATACATCTTAGTCAAATAAGACATGCTAAGTCCTACCATTCTTATCTCATTGAATTCCTTATTATTTCTTTTGTCTATTAATGTTTATTATTTTCTATCATGTTTTTTTAAATTCATATTTTTTACGTCATTTTATTTTTTTTCTCTTATAAATTGAAAGTTATCCAACACAAGTATAAAACAAAGTCTCGATAATTGGATTTTCGAGTCTTTACTACTTAGACATTTGATACACTTGCCAAACAGTTAACAAGTTTTTGTACTTGTGTTGGAAGTGTATCAAATGTCCAAGTAATCAATAGTAAAATGCATGAAATTTTAATTCTAGATGCTTGCTTTGATGTATGGGATAATGCAATCACTCTATGTCTAGCAATGATTTTATTAAGATACTCATTCCTTTTAGTTCTATTAGAAATTACCCTCTATCGAACAACTAATTCCTAAAACTGATGCATGCAACACCTTTCTTATATTCCTATTAAGGATTATCCTCTATCGAGCACCTAATCCCCAAAATAGTGCAAGGATGAATGATGCATGAAATTAAAAGTAAGAAAAGATAATAGGAAAGAAAACACATGTTTCATTGATAAATAGGAAGTATACAATACATCTGTTGGCTTTTTAGGTCTGTCAGACCCTAACTAAGGGTTTAGCCTCTCATAGTCAAAAGGAGCCTTATACTTGAAAAATGATTAGAAACTTATGGAAGAGAATGGATGGAAAAAAGGAATAGAAAATGATGAGAGAGAAGAAAGAATTCTCTAAGGAGAGTTCCCACGCTTTAGTTGTGTATTAGAATGTTCTGAGACTTGACGTGTCTTTTCTCTTTGACTTGACTTCCTTTCTATAATTGTTGGAGTGGACTTGAAATTGATACCAAAATTTTACTTATTCATATTTTTTATATTTTTTTGGATCTTTTTGGATTTTATCCCTCCTTTTCATACATAAAAATCATAAATAAAAAAATATCAATTCCTAATATTTAAGCAAAAAATAACTACTAAATAAGTATTTTAAAAAATATTTTTATTGTATTTCTATTATAAAAAATAACTCATATTTAATCGTTATCAAAACATCATCATATATTCACCAAATCCCAAATTAATTACAAACATCACCATAAAATAAATTGAAATATATAAAAACTAAACAGAGAAAAAAAAGATAAAACATTTCTGCGTTTTTGGTGTGGTGGAGCTTGCTTAGGATATTTCCATCTCCGCCGTGAACTCCCGGAAGCTGTGGGGGGCGTCCATGGAGAGTGAAGTATGTGCCAGGCCCTTCATGCATTCACTGAAAGCTGCAACTTTAGTCACGCAAAAAGGGCTTCTTCACTGACTCAGACATACACAAAGTTAGTTAGCAAAAATTAATGAGAACCTAGTAAACAAACTAACAAAGTCCTAATCCTAATTAAGCAGAAATAGGTCAAGCATTGTCTTGAGTCTTTGAAAAGACAAGATAATTGCAAAAAATGCACCAAAAAGATAAACATAATGGAATTTATTAGTGGAGTTAATTCTCGTCACTTTTTTTTTCATTGATAAATATTAGTTTGTTAATTTTTGTTAGAAATATTAGTAAAAAAATTGAACCCATGGCCTCTCCTCTTCTTTTCTTCCTTCACTCTTCAGTCTCCCTTCCTAATCATTATATAATTTTATATCCTGAATAATTCACGTCTTGATTTACGAAAATACTTTGGACAAATTAGGATTAATTTTTAAGTGTCAACTCTCAATTGGAATGTAAGTAATTTCAGGGTTGTTTGGATTTTTTGGATAGAAAATATTTACAAATTTTATAAAAAATATAGACATGAAAAGTTCCGTTTGATACCAAGCAAACAAACAAATATGAGAAAGAAGATCTATATAGTAGGATGATAGGATCTCCACTTGTCTTAGTACTTTATCAAAACCAGTTGTGTGCATATATAATTGGAGAAATCTATATATGTTTCCCTAATTTTTTTAATAAAAATGTTATATGCGTTTTTTAATAATTTTTTTAGTATGTTAAATACTATTTTTATTTTAACTCTTTCACCATTGCTTCTAGTAAAAGTACTTTTTTCCTACAATGAATGAATTTCCTTTCGATTATATATATTAGTTGTAGATATTTTAAATATATAGTTCTAAACTCATTAATTATTTTAACTCATTGAACTTACCAGCTAACAAAGTATATTGACTCTCACAAAAGATTTATTATACAACTATATAATGTTACAACATTGTCCTACTAATCATCTTAATATTTTGTAAAAAATGATAGTAATTAAATACATTAATTCTTGACATTGTCCAAAAAAAACACTTTTTTTTTTAAATCAGAAGTTATGTGAGACTTCTTATTTAGTATTAACTAATTCATTTCTACTGAATCAATCCATTTTGGAATAAAATAGTGTTTCAAGTTGTGACTCCATGCTCAAGTCAAACATTAAACTCAGATCTTAGTTTAAGGATCTAAATATCAAATCATTCATGTTAATAATTTTTTTGTTAAAAAGCACTTTCACTGTGCCGGTTAAAGAATATAAATATCAAATGTAATTTCCCTTTCATCACAAGTCTGAAATACAATTCAAAAATTATTTATTTCTTCCAAGTCTTTCTTTTAACACACTCTAACCATTTTTTCTAAACTAAAATTCTATTAATTAATGCTTTTATCTATTTCTTTAAGATACTCCTTGGTAGCGTAAGACTAATGCCACTTATTTATAAAAAAAATATTAAATGAAAAAAATGCACAATGTTTTGAAAATATAAAAAGAATTTAACACTTTTATGTAATAAATAGGAGGTTTAATAAAAGAAGTATTGTACAAGGATTTAAATTTATTCTTATACATTCAAGGTGTTAGATTTACACCACTATGCATGAATCTAATATCTTCTATGATTAATCTTATATTAATTAGATAGAATCCATACTTTCTAGCCTAAAAGTTTTTCTCCCGTCTTTTGATATAGATTTTAATATAATTAATTTTGAAAGAATTATAAAGGAAGTGACTTTTCAAAGAATTAATTTTAAAATATTTATTTTGAAACGATAATAAAAATTATGTAAAATAAATTTTTTTTATCGAAATAATGTAAAACTACTTCTATAAAGGAAATTACCAAAAACTCACATATTACCAAGTAGTACTTAATATTATTTTTTTATAAAAAAATATTTAAATGAGGGATTAATCCCCACTTGATTATTGGTTTGGCCCTAATAAGGAAATTACCCTTGAAGAGGCAAAAAGTAACTTTAATTCCTTTATTGAATTAATAACATGTTTCCAGAAGAAAGAGGAAAGAAGAAAGTGTAGCTTTAAATCTTTAATTGGTGGAGTCTTTATTATTTTCATGCTGTAAAACTCGTTTGTTTTGATAATAAAAATATTTTTATTGGATATTAGCTTTTTATACTATTTTTTCATGCAAGCTCTCTTTTAAAATATTATTCGAATACCAATTTTATAAAAAAATATTGATTTTCTAAATATTTCAGTATTCCTTTCAGATAAAAAAAAAGAAAGAAAAATCGCGCGCTTTCCTTTTCTTGATGGTGATATAGAATTAACTAGGAAAATATTTCTTAAAAATTATTAATTGAATTTCTTTAAATGAGGGATTAATCCCCACTTGATTATTGGTTTGGCCCGAATAAGGAAATTACCCTTGAAGAGGCAAAAAGTAACTTTAATTCCTTTATTGAATTAATAACATGTTTCCAGAAGAAAGAGGAAAGAAGAAAGTGTAGCTTTAAATCTTTAATTGGTGGAGTCTTTATTATTTTCATGCTGTAAAACTCGTTTGTTTTGATAATAAAAATATTTTTATTGGATATTAGCTTTTTATACTATTTTTTTCATGCAAGCTCTCTTTTAAAATATTATTCGAATACCAATTTTATAAAAAAATATTGATTTTCTAAATATTTCAGTATTCCTTTCAGATAAAAAAAAGAAAGAAAAATCGCGCGCTTTCCTTTTCTTGATGGTGATATAGAATTAACTAGGCAAATATTTCTTAAAAATTATTAATTGAATTTCTTTAAAAAACATCTTTCAGGCACAGAAAAGTGAATACACTAGTTGGAATGATTGTTTGTGTTTATAATAGTTGAAGATTTTCCTCACGTGTTGATTTTAAAAGGAGGGCTCAAGTTTCATGTTACGTTCCGGGAAGATACTAGGTAGCAGGGGGCATAATGTCACTGTCTACACGTGACGCCGTATATTAATTAATATTATAATGTGAAAGCAAAGAAGAAACACAATTTTTGACCGGGTAAAAACGTGAATGGTTAATTAGTACAAAAACCGTTATTCGGAAGTCACATGAATCTTTTATTATTTATAGGAAATTATAAATAAAGTATAGAACATGTGACACGTTTTGGTATGTGAACGCGTGCAGCATATAAGTAAGAGAAACACAAACACTCACACACGCACTCGATCAGTCAAAAATGAATCATACCATAAGGTGGAAGCCTCAATAGTTGTGCAATAACATACAAAAGCAAACACAAACACTGAAACACTAACTTGGACTCCGGAGGAAGATATGAAGTTAATTGCTTATGTCACTAGATATGGTTGCTGGAATTGGCGCCAACTCCCCAAGTTTGCAGGTATATATTTGAATACTTGTCAAAATTAATTAAGCCAATAATAACTAGTGAAGGTTATTTATAGCCATAGAAGAGGTTTATTAATACTCTATTTGGTGCTTTGGTTTTTAGGTCTTGCAAGGTGTGGGAAAAGTTGTAGATTGAGATGGATGAATTATCTAAGACCAAACCTCAAAAGAGGGAACTTCACTCAAGAAGAGGAAGAATGCATCATTAGAATGCACAAAAAACTTGGTAACAGGTATGATTTCTTCCTAATACTAGTAGGGACTATAGGACTAATACTATAATACAATAAAAAACAGTCTACAAATTCCCATTTGAAATGGGTCAATAATAACTTGAATATTGTAATATTGGAATGTTAATTAACTGATCATTAATCCTTCACTTGCAGATGGTCTGCTATTGCGGCTGAGTTACCTGGAAGAACAGATAACGAAATAAAAAATCATTGGCACACCACACTCAAGAAAAGATCTCAACAAAACACAGTCACAATTGAAGAAACTAGAGTCTCAAAATCAAAGAATAACGAATCAGTTCCCAATAAGGGGGTAACTGTTACTCTTCTGGCTACTTCTTCCCAGATGTCAGATAATTCATCAATATCCCCAGTTTCATCCTCCTGCAGCGAGTTTTCCTCCATAACTTCGTATCATTCCACCGCTGCTAGCTGTATGGAGAATTTGGTGTTTGAAGATGATGACTTCGGTTTTCTTGATTCATACAATGAAAGCTTCTGGACACAACTAAATCTGGATGACATTTCCAACAATGCACCATGTGAAATTTTTTCAGAAGATTCCAATGGCTGTTTTCAAAGTACAGATGCTACCCAGATCCATGATTCTTGTGCAAAGTCTCCTACAACTAGCGAAAGTAATATTGTTGTGGATAATGACTTTGTCGACTTTCAGGATGCATACAAAGACGCAACGGTTGATAACTTTTGGTCACAGACATATGTAGCTGACATGTCCCACGTTCCAACTGAACTACTTGTTCACTCCGTGGCAGAATCTGAATGTTTTACTCCAATATATGATGATTTGTGGGGTCAAAGTTATTTGTACCATGAAAATCATCATGGTTTATTCCGATGAACAAAATTACTACTCCATCTCTAGAGATCTATAGTTTTGAGAGTGTTAGAGTTGGTGATTCCGATTCTTGATCCATCCTAAATGGATGAACCTTTATAGTTTTGGGTTAGGGGTTTGTATGTACTTAAAGAATAGTATTGTAGCAGTTGCTCTGCTATATTTCTAGATCTCTTGTACCAAGTTTTGATATATTGAATTGCTTCTGCTTTACTTTTGAGTTTTCAGTTTTTTAAAATTTCTTCCTATCAAGGGTTTTCATTTTAAATTTGTGTTTATCCTTATTTCCTTATCTTTGTTGCGCATTATTTTTTTTTTTAACAAATTGGTACCAAATAAAGTTGACTCATTTTGGTTTCTCGATTATAATGTCAATTATGAAGTACAATATTTCATTGCTGGATCACAACACCAAATTTTTACTATGGCAAATAAAGATGTGAGTTGTTCCTGAAAAAAAACAAGGATCTGGATGAGGTCTTGACAAGATGTCTTAGTTCGCCATATTAGTGAGTCAATGACATTTCTCATCTTGACGACAACAACGGTAAACCCATGTCGGTCGTGTCGTTTCACCCCTCATCAAACGAGGAAGAATGTAGGGAAGAAGAGGAAGACACAAAACACCCTCCTCTATGAAAGAAAATTTCGAAAGAAGCTTATGATAACATCGGAGTGCAGAGAACCGACACTAAAAGATTCCATTGAAAACAAAAAATTCAAGTGTTGAAGGCATGCCTAAAGATACAAAGGAAGGAAAAGGTTGCAGAAAAGGAGAAAGAAATTAAGACACTAGAGAAATGAAGTTATCATAAAAAGGAGTTTGCCAGAGAGAAGAAGACCAACAAGTGAAAATAATGTTGTTGGGTCTATCCTCTTATAAGTAATGCGGCACCTGACAATCCAAAGGTTACAACCCTATGGATCATAGGATTGTGTCTCCTTAAGCGGCACATCAACGATTAGGGAGAGACACACCCTTTAGTTAACTTGAGACAAACTCATAATGAGAAGTCATAGTGATTATGCCACCCTTAATTGAAAATATGTGATCCTTTAATATTTTTGAATTGACATGACACTTCAGATCAGAGTGACCCTTCAATGGTCGCATCACTCATGTGATACTAATTGAGTGCATCAATGGTGAGGTTGACTGATAGCAATACTACTATACAAGCATCACCAGAAGCTAGGCCTAAAGGGGAGAATAACCGCCCCTGCTTACCTCAAGGATTGCGTTAACTGATTGTGGTTGAGCTGGCACCTTTTGTCGGTTCCATAACACCATGGCTCTATCTACTATTTCCTTGTTGCTTTCTATTTCGTTAGGACTTGCTAGCATAGAATTACAAATTTTGTTATCTCAAATATCAGTATAAACATAGAGTTGATGTAATAAGGCAGGATATCAATGAAACATTACCTTGAGTTCTTCTTCCTCTTAATTCTTCAGGAGGTACTGGCCCTCGAAGCCAGAATTAGTTCCTAAGTGTTAACATTGTGGTGCTCTCGTTGTCCTTCTTCAATGGTCGAGTCGACCCATTCCAAAGTTTCCTCCAATAGACTGGAGGAGGCCATTGCTAAGCTTACCTCTCACCAATTATCCTTGAGTGAAAACCTTCACAACATGACCCTTAAGCTTGATGAACTTATTCACAAATTACACACTCTCGATTTTTCCAGTCCCTCTCCATTGTCTTTAACTGCGATACCTCCCCTTGTTCCAGTGTCCACCCCTTATTGCATGAAACTGGATGTTCCAAGGTTTGACAGAACAGATCCTCTCAATTGGATCTTCAAGATCAACCAATTCTTCAAGTATCATGACACTCCGATAATGAACATCTCACCATAGCCTCATTCTACATGGAGGGTCACGCTCTTGCCTGGTTCCAATGGGATGACCAACAATGGTCAATTCACATCATGGCTGACTTTCCTGCAAGCATTTCAAACAAGGTTTGCCCCTTCACAGTATGAGGATCCCACGGGTGCATTGTTCAAATTGACACATAGGGGTACGATTAGTAATTACCTCTCGAAGTTTGAAGATCTGGCCAACCACACCATAGGTCTTCCGCCTCCATTCCTCCTCAACTGCTTCATCTCTGTGTTAACCTCAGAAATTTATCGCGAAGTCTAAGCCCTCAACTGCTAACCCTAGTACAAGCGACTGGGTTAGCCAAGCTTCAAGAAGAGAAGCTCCTAGACAATCGTTGGACATTGCGTGGTAGGCTTCCACCCAGTCCGACCCCATTGTCCCTTTCCGTGATACCCTCACCACCTTCGCTTCCGCTTTTACCCACTCCTTTGAGGTCCACCAACTATATTCCTCTAAAGCGATTGTCACCTGAGGAACTTGCTTCTCGCCGGGAATGTGGGTTGTGCTTTAATTGCAAGGAGAAGTACCATCGCGACCACAAGTGCTCTTCTAGGATTCTTCTTCTAATAGCTGAGGAAGACGAGGACCCTTAGGAAGAAGCTAGGCATATGGGCCTTTCATCCGAACCGCCCGATACACACAACCCGACAACGACCCAAATCAGTTTCCATTCTCTCTCGGGTCAATTGGCCCCTGAAACTCTACGATTAGTGGGCTATATTGGTTCTCATCAGGTGCTAATATTAGTTGATGGGGGTAGCAGCCATAAATTTATCCAAGAATCTTTGGCACTTAGATTGGGCCTCCTCACTCGCACAAGCACTCCGTTGAGCGTCATAGTGGGTAATGGACAACACCTTCCTTGTAACCATCTCTGTGAGTCCATCCCAGTTTCAATTCAGAACATCATCTTCACCATAGACCTTCATGTATTACCTTTGTGTGGTGCTAATTTGGTTTTGGACGTGCAATGGCTGAAGTCTCTCAACCCCATCCTCACTTATTACAATAGCTTATCTATGCAATTCTTCCACAATGGATGACTGGTCAAACTCTAGGGTGATGTCGAATCAGCACTTCACCTTATTACTCCACCACAGCTTCGTCGTTTGATTCGTAAAGACGATACTAGTGCTTACTTTCACATCTCCGTTACTCATGCAGAGTTGCCTTTGACCCAAACTCCTTCAAACCATCTCCCTCCTGAAATACAGACACTCATCCACCAATTTGCTACTCTTTCCAGTCACCTCAGTCCTTACCTCCTTCGCATTCAACCGACGACCATCATATTCACCTCATCCCAAACACAGAGCTTGTCAATGTTAAGCCTTACCGCTATCCCCATTTCCAGAAACATGAAATAGAATTTCAGGTTGACTCCATGCTTCAAAAGGGACTCATTAGGCCCAGTACCAATCTATTTTCTTCCCTTGTGCTCTTGGTTAAAAGGCATGATGGTATATGGTGTTTCTGTGTTGATTATCACGCGTTAAATGCTCTCACCATCAAAGATCGCTTTCCTATCCCAACCATTGATGAACTCTTGGATGAGTTAGGAGCTGCAAGTTGGTTTTCCAAATTCGATCTCCTTGAAGGGTACCACCAAATTTGAATGTGTGAAGATAATATATACAAAACTGCATTCTGCACTCACCATGGCCATTATAAATTCAAAGTGATACCATTTGGTCTCTCCAATGCCCCTTCCTCCTTTTAAGCCACGATGAATGCTTTGTTCCGGTCATACCTTCGTCATTTCATCATCGTCTTCTTTGACGATATACTAAAAACATATTTAAGTAAAAAAAACGTTGTTGTATTTAGCTCTACTTTCTAGTTCTAGCCTAAATGTTTTTCCCCTCCACTGTTTATATGGATATGTTAATTTCTCAAAGTTTTTAATAAATTTAATTTTGATAGAACTAAAAAAAGAATTCATCAAAGTATTCATTTTAAAATATTTAATTTATGTTTTATAAGGATATAAAAAATTATATAGAATAGATAATTTCTTAATGAAATAATGTATATAAACACTTTTAAAAATGAAATAACAAAAAAAATATACTTACCAAATATTGCTTAATATTATTTTTTAATAAAAATATTTAAATGAAGGATTAATCCCTAATTTACTAGTATCTGCATCAAAAAAAAAAAAAAGAATCCCCAGTTGAGTATTGATTTGACCTGAAAAATATTCTGCAAAGGAAATTACCATCGACGACGAAGAAAAAGTAGCTTTAATTCTTTTACCCTGTGTTTGGATGGGGAAATTTAACTAAGTAAAGTATTTCAACAAAGATATTAAATTGCCTTTTAATAATGTAATATGTTTGGATGGGGTATTTTAAAAGTAATTAAAATGTTGTCATTTTTAAAAGTATTTTCATATGCTAATTTCAGAGAATTTGAAATTCTCATTAAAAAGCAAAGAATTTAGAATTCTCCGTAACCCTCACACCACACGCTACAAACCTCTCTCTCTCATCGAACACACGAGCTCTCTCCCTCTCAGCACACCACTCTCTCTCTTTCTTTCCCTCTCAGCAGCGTCCCTCTCCGTGGCATTTCTTCTTCTCTCTGGTAAGTTCCTCTCTCCCTCACTCATCTCTGTATTTTTTTTCTTTTTTCAAGTTTATGTTTGTTTGATTTTGATTTCATTTTTGTAGTTATAAGGGTTGCTTGATTTTTTTGATTTATGTTTCATTTTCTATGAGATTGAAAGCCTATATTGAAACTTCTCTGGATCTGTTTGTTTTATGAAGCATCTCTGGATCTGTTTGTTTTATGAAGCAAACCACTGCCACCAACTCTGGATCTGTTTGTTTTATGAAGCATCTCTTCTTATCTAAACAACGATTTCATGATTGCAACTTCCATTTTATGCTGCCCATCATTATAATTATTTGCGTTATGGGCAGAACAGACCCTGTTGCTACCATGCATTGCAGACATGTCCTATTCTTCCTTTAAAATTTGTCCAAATTTGCTTTCCATTTTTTGGTTTTGGATCTCTTTTTAGTTTATGTTTTTACTAAGCATTTAGTCCTTTCATAGGTAAACCCGTTGAAAGCTAGAACTTGTTGCCAGGTATCCTCAGAGATGTTGTAGCATTGATTCTTCTGAATAAAAAGTAATAGATCAGCTTCCAACAAAAGAAACAAAAAGTAAAATAACACAATCCTACAAATGGATTGGTTCACGGGTCAACTTGATCTAATCCATTTAACTCACAGGTTCAATGGATTGAGCTTACATTGAGATTTAAATAGGCTGATAGTATTGAGCAGCCTTAACCCCAAATCAAGGTGATGGCACATGGGCCAAAGCCGAATTCCCCAAATCTACAATCCTATCCTATAACATAAAATTGGTCATTCTCTTATTTTATGCTATTTCATAGCCTCATGTCTATTTGTATCTTTCCTCTCTGTGCTTGTTTGTGTTCTCCAATTTCCCTTAATGGTAAATTCCAATCTCTGTTTACCTCCCCATTTTCGTGTTTAGATGGCAACCCAAGAAGTCATCTGCTTAAGTTTGTCAGCAAAGTAATCAATCACACTCCCTGAAAGTTTGAAATTTGTCAATAAAAAAAGAAAATGGAGTGCCTGTTCAACTAAACTAGTAATTGTTTGACCTTTCCAAGTTGGAAAATGACCGGTTAGTTACCTTGTTAGAAAAGAATATCCTCTCTCCCTGTACCCACGACTTGCAGGGGAAATGGACTGCTCCACTGACAAACCCTTCGATGGTTATACTTTCCAAGAAGAACTCTCTTTGGTGTTTGTTTGTCACAGTAATAGCTCCAGGGACTCCAAAATTCGAGTCCACAATGAATTCAGTTGTATAATTAACTCTCTCTGCTTTGACAATGGATTTCTTCGACCAGCTGCTTTGCTGCTCTTCTTTGGAGATTTCGTTTCTAAGTAGCAGAACCAATTCATTAAAATGATGGAAGAAAGAAATGGTCAATTTGTGACACCTAGCTAGCTAGCTAGGAAAAGAAAATTATTAATTAGAAAGGCTGGCTTACTTGGATCAATCTCGGTGCTGATAAGCTCCAGCACAACATTTCTTGTTCCTATGCTATCATTGATGGCATCCAAATGCTTCAACATAGTCTCTTTGAAATCCACTTTGATCTTATTCCTCACTGTCACCACAGCTCTGACCTTGAATTGCAATGGTTTCTTTGCATGCACTGTCAGTGTGGTCTTTATCAAATCCTCACTGGTTTTAGATGAATCTCAGAAGTCAGAACTATTTTCCGATCTACTCCTATAGACATTATATGGTATATTAGTAATGAAAGCACAAGAGCAACTAAGAACTTGTTACCATGGAAGCACATACCTTCAACCATCTCCAAGCAATTTCACTGCCTTCATTGCTTATTCCTGCTAGTACATAAATAATATCTTGATCTGGAATCTAAGAAGAAATCAGATAAAAAAAGGTCAAACAGGAAGGAATTTCAGCTTCTTATAACAAGAAATTGCATAAGAAAATTATAATACCGCATCAGACAACAAAAGATTCAGAACTTCTATAACTACATTTGGATCTGCACTTGATGCTATAGAACCTGCATGAATTTATAACAACATTTAATCAAGTGACTTAGCGCTTTGGCTACTATAATGGGGATTATGGAATTTGAGAAGTTGCATTTAGTTTAAATGCTTGTGTCATACGTAATATTTTTCCCTTTCCTGCAATACATCAGTACTCCTATAGAAACTCAATAGGGATTCCAATCCAGTCCTATTTTCTGTGGTAGTATTCCTCATTACAGCTACATAAGCAACCTGAAAGTATTTTTCAAGTCTACATGTCAAAAATAAGTAGAATCAAAGCAATGAAGCAATGTCTTGTAAAAAAATTATGAATGTTACCCTTCTAATGTTGGCTGGAGGCAGAGAAGTATTTCTGCCATCTAACAAAATCTGAAAGCGGCGTAATGCTTCTTGCTGTGTTTTATCATGATCAAAGGTAGCCAAGGCTTGAAAAACTTCTCCTCTCAAGAGTGAAATAGAATGATCTTCTCCAGATATAGAATCCCAACCTAATTGTCTGCACAAACAGTAAGTTTAAGCTAGTATGCCATTTTCCTCTAAGAAATATTAGAATTCTGTTGTTTGATCTATCAAAGAGTAATACTAGCTACCGTGATTACTCACAGCACGACCCCAAAAAAAAACATTACTACTAATATGGGGTTGTACTTAAATGACTAGTAAACAATGACATTCAAAGATCAGCAGAGCCAATCAATTTGGTGAGGCCAAATGTTATGGCCATAGCCATGCAACCTCCAACCAGAACCCTACGACAAGACCTTGTCACCGGAGTTTTTCCAAGAACTGCCCCTACTCCTCCAAACACCAACAATGCCAAGCTTTTCTATAAGCACTAATAGGAGAAGAAAATTAAAAAGAAAAAGCTTCTCCATAAGCTAATGAGTAGAAGTTTTCTCATATTACTTCTCCAAAAGCTAATTTTTAACCTATGCATAAACTAGTTTTAGTTTATGGAGAAGCTTATTTCATTTTTTCTTTTATTTTCTTCTCTCATAAGTATTTATGGAGAGATTTATCCAAACAAAAATACCATGAAGAACATAAAATTAGTCAGCTTAACCTCAAAAGTACAAAGAAGGTTAAGTCAATTCATAAACTATCATTATGTTGTAACACTTACAATTTGGAATTCATCTGATTTGCCTCTTGAACAAGATTGGAAAATGAAAGTAGCACAAACAGTAACGAATAGGTCTTGCTACTATAGTGGAGAGAGGAAATTTTGATGGTCCCACAAATATAACAAGATATAAATATTAGATAAATTACTTGTTCCTTAATTTATTTACTGTGATAACAATTGAGGTTGGGTGCATGAGCAATGAAAGAGAAGGAACTAATAATTTCTTAATTAATTTTGGAGCAAAATCTATTAAATAAAAATGGACATCAAAAGTAAATGCCCCATTTATATATTTTTATATAGATATATAATTTTTACAATACAAAACCAATAAATTATAGTATAAATTCATTTATTTAATTAATTTCATAAAAAATTAAAATTAGAAGTAAAAAAATTTACAATTCTAATTTTTAGGATAAAATAATTATCTTCTAAAAATATGTACAGTAGCGAATTCTGAAATTCAGTAAGAAAATTAAAAATCTTTTCATTTCATTTTATATTTATAAACTATTAAATTTTCAATTATCATCTAACTTATCCACTATTTTTAATTATTTTTTATCACTAATTTACAATTCTGGAATAACAAGTAACAATGTTAACTATTCAATTGGCAGATGTAGAGCTTTCTGCTAACTAGTAACAATGTTGGAATTTTCAGGTTTGCAATTAACAACTGCAAAACAAAAAAAGAATCAAATGAATGCAATGGAACTATCTACCTTTTTGTGATACCTGTTAATTGTTATTGTACTTAAATATTTTTTATTTATCTATATGTTTGAACTGTAATTTTGGAGTTGGGACCTTTTCCATCGGGTTATCGATTCCCTGATTTTCAAAATTACTCTTTTGCCCGTGTGTCATGTGTTGTTGTTCCCATTTCTTATGTGTATTTTATTTTATTTTTGTTTGTCCTGAATATGCTAATTTCTTATTTGCTTGTGTCCATTGTTCTATTGGATATCTACATGTTATATTATTTGAAAAAAATGTGCACGATCTCCTTTGTTTCACTCATGAAGTTAAAGGTTGAATTTCTTGTGCATGTGATGGTATCCTCTAATGGAATCTTTTTGCAGGGCCAGGATCTTGGTTTACTCCGCTTGTCATTACGGTGAACGCTGGAGAGGTATCTAATTAATCTTACAAAATAATATGAAATGCGTGGGAACTAAAATGATAGTAAAATATAAATTCAGTGGCTAAATTGATAATTTTCTTTTTATTATATTTTAGATGAAAAAAAATTAATGATATATATATATAAAGTGATAATTATAGAAAAAAACTTAAATGGTAAAAAAATATTTCAAAACTCAAATCAGCCCAACCCAATTAATTCGGCTATGATTTTAACCTAAAGCCAAACTGATCCAACTCACGAAAATTCCTGATTAACAATTTGTAATTATAATAACTACATTTAAACAAAATTATTATAAAAATATTTTAATAGATTTAGTTTAGTTCTTAAAAAAAAGTTTATGATTCAATTGGATCAAAATAAAGAAATAAAATATAAGTAAATTAAATTGAAAATTAAACTAAAATTATATATTTTCTAAAATAAATGAATCCGATATCTCTGTTTCAAATATTTTAAAATAGAGGGACAAATAGTGCAGATTAAATAGTTTGCAGTGGTGCTAGATGTTCTTTGGCATAGCAGAAATAAACGTGTTTTTGAAGATTGTAACACTGATCCTGTTGGGATAGTGGCCCAAGTAACTTAAACATGCATTAAGAACTTAAAATTAAGAACTCAAATAAGTTAAAAAGAAGAGAAATTTACCATCTATCCTTTCTAAATGAACTGTACACTTTCTTTTATTAACAAAAAACTATCCACGCATTTTGAATCCAATCTCTGAGAAACATTTTCATGTCTCCTCAATCATTTTTCACATCATATTCATATCCTATTTAATAGTATCATTGTTTTTAGTTGATCATCTTTGTATTGCACTAGTATTATTGTTTTACATCTTTTACCTAGATATTTGTTTTAAATCTCCAAATAATATATGCACATATTATCTTATATCATTATCATGCAGTTTGGATTGAGAAGAAATGGATCATAGCATAGTTGATACTGCAATGACTTCAAGAAAACGTAAAAGAGAAGAGTATAAGAAGATAATCTTATTAGCTGCTGCTTGTGTTGTTCATATGGTCATTGGTGTAGTGACATGGTATCATAATAACTATTTTGTTAAGGAACCAACCCGTAATTGGGAACTAGAACGTCACAGCTTCCTTAATCGTCTTTATAGAGGAACAAATAAAGATTGCATTGAAAAATTGAGGCTTAGTAAAAATGCATTTTTTAACCTTTGTAGAATTTTACAAGAAAAGGGTGGATTAGTAAGAACAAGAAATGTTCCAACAACTGAAGCAGTAGCAATGTTTTTACATATCCTTGCTCACAACCTAAAATATAGGGTAGTGCAATTTAGTTATTGTAGATCTAAAGAAACCATAAGTAGGCAATTCAATGATGTCTTGAGAGCGGTAATGAAAGTGAGCAAAGACTATTTGAATTTTCAACCCTGTACTTTAGAAGGTGCGGAAGCAAACAAGTGGAGATGGTTTGAGGTAAGTTTATCAATTGTTAGGAGAAATTAGTTAATTATAAAATTTTCTTAGAATCTAAAAAAATTGTCTTGTTTGTAGAGATGTATTGGAGCACTTGATGGGACTCATATTCCGGTTACAGTTTCTCCTGATGAGAGACCTAGATATCGTAATAGAAAGGGTGATGTCTCTACAAATGTGTTAGCTGCTTGTGGTCCAGATTTAAGGTTTATTTATGTGCTACCTGGGTGGGAAGGGTCTGCAGGAGATTCTTGAGTATTACGAGATGCATTACGTCGTCAAAACAAACTTGAAATTCCAACTGGTAATATTTCTTAGAAATAATTTTTTTCTTTTTTTTTTGGTCTAGTTTAAGTCTATGTTTGTTATTCTAAACATTGTAGGTAAGTATTTTCTTGTGGATGCGGGATATACCAATGGTCCGGGATTTTTAGCACCATATCGAGGGACTAGATATCATCTCAATGAGTGGATTGGAAACACCCCTCAAAGTTATAAGGAGTTATTTAATCTTCGTCATGCAAGTGCCCGAAATGCAATAGAAAGATCATTTGGGATCTTGAAAAAAAGATGGAGTATATTAAGAACTCCTTCATTTTTTGATATAAAGACACAAATAAGAATTATCAATGCTTGTTTTGTGTTACACAATTTCATAAGAGACGAACAACAAACTGATCAACTTTTAGAAGTTCAAGACTTAGAATTTTTATCTGTTGTTGATGAAGAGTTAGTCCATCAATCAAGGGAAGAAGTTCAAAATAATGTCATAGATGATATCACAACTATTCAAGCTACCGAGGAATGGACAAGATTTCGAGATACATTAGCTATGAATATGTTTGCTAACTATCAAGTTAGGAGAAACTTTTCTTAGGGATAGTTCTTTTTTAAATGTAATTTGCTATTGCTGACATACTTTGTGTGCTTTGTTACTATTGTACTTTTCTATTGAAGATAGACTTTTATGTACTTTGCTATTGCATAAAAACTTTGCTTGAAATATTTTCTATGATTGTGCAGTGGACTAGTCAAATGAATAAAGTAGGTCATATCTACTATTTGTTATGTCATGTGCAGGTTGAATAAGTGACATTAACTTCAATGAAGTCATCTAATGAAAAAATGACGGACAAAAGAAAAGTTTTAGGAAAAAATAATGAGGAAACAAGAAGTTAGTTTACATGGAATTTGGAAATGGAACGTGTATTGGCTGATGTACTTAGAGATCAAAGGAATTTGGGCAACAAGGGTGACGGAGGTTGGAAAAGGTCAGCATTGAATGCTGCAACCGTAGTGTTATCTACAAGCTTCAATGTTAATGTCACATCAGATAATGTCAAAAACCGTATCAAATTATGGAGATCGTGGTATGGTATTGTAAGTGACATCCTTGGCCAGAGTGGATTTGATTGGGATGGCACTAAGCACATGATCACAGTTGAGAATGAAAATGCTTGGAATGAATATTGCACTGTAAGTATTCTTTAAAATGTTGCTATTTGTTATTCAAAGTAGATTGGATTTGACTTTTTCTTTGTTTTCCAGTCGCATAAATCGGCTAAACCGTTTCGATACAAGGTGCTTCAAAATTGGGATGATATAGTGGATTTGTGTGCTAAAGATAGAGCCACCGGTCATGGAGCTGAAACTGCTATGGATGCTGATGAAGCGATGAGTAGAGAAACAAATGAAGTGGAATTCATGGGGTTAGGTGCTACTGCCATAGATTTAGAAGAACCAAGCTCTAATACAAAAGGAAAAAGACAAGGTTCGACTTCTTCTGGCACACATCCTCACAAGAGAAAGATGGGAGAAAAAGAAGGAATAGCAGCTTCTTTGGATAAAATGGCGAACTCTTTTAACCGAATGGTGGAAAAAATGGATGGTAAAGTTGATGATGAAGATATTCAAGAAGTATTACGTGAGACATCTTTGATACCAGATCTTAATAGACAACAATGGGCTAAAGCTATTAAATGGTTAGCTGACGATCCAAAACAGTTAGCTATTGTGAAAGCCCTTCCAATTCACCAAAAGACAAATTATGTTTTAACACATCTTGGAGAATGAAACTTGGTGAGTAACCTTTTGTCTACATTTCCAATTTCAATTTTCAAATTATAAATTTGTGTCTTTTTTATGCCTAATTGAGCTCATATTTTCACTTTAGTTATTTGTCTTTCCTCTTGTGACTTATATTATCTTGTTTCTTCTCCCCTAAATGGCAGCATTGGATGTTAATTATTCAGGTTCCTCGACCTTTTACACTTGATGATGAATGAAGATTATGGAATGAAGAACGTTTTTTTTTTCAATTTGGACCTTGTAATTCTTGTTTAAGATCTTTGTTTGGAACTTGATTAATTAAGACCTTGTAATGCTTGTGTTGATTCGTGTTTATGCGTTAGTGCGTTATTAAAAATTTGATGCGTTATTAACAATTTGAATTTTCTTCCCGTGCGAACAATGAAATTAATATCATCTGAATCTTGTACGAGATAATTGTCCTTAAATTACATAATTATTTAATTTTAATATATTTTTTAAAATTATTGCAAGACGAGGTAATTAATTTTTTAAACAAGAATAAAGAATTACATATCATTCATCTTTTAATTTTGCAATATTGTTTAATCCAAGTTTTTTTGTGTTATTACAAAAATATTGTATAAGATTCAAAATTGTTTAGCATTAAAATTATTTTGATTATTTAATTATTAAGTATTAAAAAAATTTATTATTATATATTTTATAACATTAAATTTATTTTAAATATTTAACTATTTAAAAAATGACTCATGTTTATTTTCATTCAATATTGAAATTTTAATTTTTAAATAAATATTTAAAAATAAAAATTTAAATTTCATTGAAATTGAATTACTTTATCCAAATAAGGAAATTAAAATACAAGAAATTGAAGAAATTGAATTGCCTCATCCAAACAAAATATTTACAAAATAAAAGGAATTTAAATCAAAGCAATCAAAATGCTATGAATTTGAATTTCCTAGAAATCTTTAAATTCCTCATCCAAACACATAGTTAGTGAACTCACAGTACCATGCTCCAGGAGAAAGACTAGCTTTAATTCTTTTAGCGAAGTCGCGTTATTCTTAATCATTTTAGCGTGCGTTGAATAAGAAAAAAATAGCTCTCAAAAGATTAAAAGAAGAAAAAGAAAGTTAGAATATTTGATCTCCCTTAGCCAGAAATTAAAAGTTTACTATTTTTATATAAATTTCGTTTTACATAGATCGGATATTAGTTTTTCATATATTTTTTCATGAAAGCTTTTTTCTCTTCTAAAATTAATGACCACCAATTACATAAAATACCAGTAATATTTATTTTCTTAATATTTTAGTTTTGTTTCAAACCAAAAAGAAAATTCGCTTTCATTTTCTGGAAGGGGATATAGAATTAACTAGGAAAACATTTTTTTTAATGATTACATTGAATTCCTTTAAATATACTCTAACTAGCTAGGAGTAATTTTTAGGTACCGGAAACACCAGTTACATGAGTTGACGGCAATTCATAGTTAAGTTTATGTTAGTATATTTTCCTCACGTGTTTATTTACAAAAAGGTGGCACGCAAGTTTCGTGTTACGTTCTTAGAAGATACTAAGTAGCAGTTGACCGATAATGTCACTGTCTCCCCATGACCCCATATATTATGTTATATGTGAAGCAAAGAAGAAACACTTTTTTTGACCAGTTAGAATACGAGACACGAACAGTTATTAATTAATAGTACATGCTGAGAAAGACCCTTATCTGGAAGTCATAACAGGTATCTTTTATTTATAGGATTTTCTGTTTAAATATTAGTGTTGAACATGAAACACGTTTTGGTATGTGAACGCGTGAAGCATATAAATAAGTGACTGGTCCAAAACAGAAACCATTCTTACACACACGCTTGCTTACCAACAGAACCAAAAGAGAATTACACAAACACTAATTAACACACTGAGTCTTAAGTTTCTCTGTTTATCACAAAGATGGTGAGAACCCCATCTTGTGACAAAAGTGGAACGAGGAAAGGTACTTGGACTCCGGAGGAAGATAGAAAGTTAATTGCTTATGTCACTAGATATGGCTCCTGGAATTGGCGCCAACTTCCCAGGTTTGCTGGTATATATTTATTTGAACACTTGTCATAAATTTGTGAAGATTTATTATAGTCATGGAAGAAAATGTTTATTAATTCTCTATTTGGTGTATTGATTTTTAGGTCTGGCAAGATGTGGCAAAAGTTGTAGACTGAGATGGATGAATTATCTAAGGCCAAATGTCAAAAGAGGGAACTTCACTCAACAAGAAGATGAATGCATCATTAGAATGCACAAAAAACTTGGTAACAAGTATGATCACTTCCTATATCTGGAATGGGTTAATAAAGTGAATATTGTAATATTGGAATGTTAATTAACTGATCATTAATCCTTCACTTGCAGATGGTCTGCTATTGCAGCTGAGTTACCTGGAAGAACAGATAATGAAATAAAAAACCATTGGCACACCACACTCAAGAAGTGGTCTCAACAAAACGCAATCACAAATGAAGAAGCTAGAACCTCAAAATCAAAAGATAAGGTTCCCAACAAGGGTGTAACTGTTACTCTTCCAGCTAATTCTTCTCTGATGTCAGATAATTCATCATCATCTCCAGTTTCATCCACCTGCAGCGAGTTTTCATCTATAACATCAGATAATTCCACTGCTGCCAGTATGGAAAATTTGGTGTTTGAAGATGATGACTTCGGTTTTCTGGATTCATACAATGAAAGTTTCTGGACGGAACTAAATCTTGATGACATTTCCTTTGATGCCCCATGTGAAATGGATTTAGGAGATACTAATGTCTCTTTTGAAAGTACAAGTTGTAGCAATAGCAACACCCTTGATTCTCTGCATGGATCAACCAGTGAAAGTATTGTTGTGGATAATGACTTTGGCGGCTTTCTCGATGCATACACAAAGGCAGCCGTTGATAACTTTTGGACACAACCATATGTGGCTGACATGTCCCACGTTCCAAGCGAACTACTTGTTCCCTCTATGGCAGAATCTGAATATTTTACTCCAATATATGATGATCTGTGGGGTTAAAGTCAATTGTATTAGCTCATTCTAATGAACAAAATTACTCCCATGTCTATAGATCAATAATTTTGAGAGTGTTAGAGTTGGTGATTCCAATTCTTGATTCAACATAGATGGATGAACCTTTATATTTTTGGGTTATAGGGGTTTATATGTACTTATATAATAGTATTGTGGCAGTTGTTTTCCTATATTTCCCTTCTACCAATTTTTGATATAGTGAATTGCTTCTGCTTTACTTGTGAGTTTTCTTTTGTCAAGGGTTTTCATTTTAAATTTGTGTGTTTACCCTTCTTTCTTTATCTTTGTTGCTCGTGTTTTTGAATCACAACACCAAATTTTCACTATGGCAAATAAAGATGTGAGTTGTTCATACAAAAAGGGATTTGGATGAGGTCTTGGAAGGTCCTGACATGATGTTTTCATCCATCATACCATCAACCACCATGTCAGTGGCAACAAAGGCATCCCTTGTGGTTGCCCTATCGCCTCACCATTATCAAACAAGGAAGAATGTAGGGAAGAAGTGGAAGAAGAGGAGGAGGAGGAGGTGTTGGAATTTTTTATTTCAATAATTGACGTGGGCTAATATTATAAGATAATTATATTAGCTATTTATCATTAATGAGTTTTATTTTGTGGTAAAATTAAGTGAGTCCATTAGACAACTAAATAAGATGATATGGAT
Organism: Glycine max; assembly: GCF_000004515.6. Lineage (NCBI taxonomy): Eukaryota > Viridiplantae > Streptophyta > Magnoliopsida > Fabales > Fabaceae > Glycine > Glycine max. The sequence continues at coordinate 9,489,899 of NC_038248.2, forward strand.
TTAAATGAACAGATGTTAGTATTGGCCTATTAGGAGATAATGAGAATCCTATTAGGTTAACACGCTATAAGAAGACTATAGTTCCCAATATACCGAGTCGTCACGCATAGTTTTTCTTCTCTCTATCTAAAGAGTTACAAAGGTCTTACTGAAGAATAAAGAGGTTCCGGTTAAAGAAAAACCATAATCCTATTGTTCGTGATCGTGATGGATAGCCGCAAAGATCTTCAACGAATGGATTCTGAAGTGTTGGACACATACCACTCATGGTGGTTCGGTGTGGATCTGCCATGGCTCCGACAAAGTCAAACATGCTATGGACTCTGGTTCATGCCTCACACGATGAAGCTCGCTTTGGACTCTCGCTCACTTGAATGGATCCTTCTTCTTCCTTATCGCAAAATACGTTACTTCAAAACCTAATTGCAAGAGTGTGGTTTTTTATTCTCCCTAACCTAAGGCCTGATGTCTCATTATTTTTCTTTTCCCTTATTTTTCACATCTAATAATCTTTGTTTGAATTGTTTGGTTGTTGACTGTAGTTGAAGTGAAGATGAGGATTATGATAAAGGGCAATGTTTGGAAAAACACCGAAGATGAAATCCTAAAAGCGATTGTTATGAAATATGGTAAGAACCAGTGGGCTAGAATCTCTTAGCTCCTTGTTCGCAAATCTGCCAAGCAATGCAAAGCTTGTTGTTATGAGTGGCTCGATCCCTCCATAAAAAAGGTACCACTCTTTGTTATGTATTATGTTTTAAGTCGAGAAAGAATTTTAATTCTAGTTTATGCTTTTTCATGACTGTACCAAATGGGTACCACTTTTTCTGTTGGGCACCCACCTTATTACAATGGATTAGAATACATTTATGAGGATCGTGGTGAGGTATGTTGAATTATTTTAGCATGTGGTGGCTCTATTTTATTTTTATGTCATCACAGTTTATCTAACTTAAGGTGTGAAATTCTTTTAGGTCCTAGATATGCGTATATTTGAAACGGGAGAATATGCTCTTGTAATCACTTTTTATTTTTATGTCATCACAGTTTATCTAACTCAAGGTGTGATTCCCTTCGATGGTCCTATAATCTTACAAAAATTAGCCATATACCTTACTCTTTATTTTTTTTCCCACGCAATCAGAGAAACTCAATTATGAGAGGCTATGACCTATAGTTTGGGCACAAAACTATACTAAATAGATAAATGATACTTCGTTTTTCTGATGATGTAAGAGAGTATAATTCAAGAAGCATGGTTTGAAGCATCATCTTGGACTCTACTCCGTCTTTAGTGCAGTGTACTTCAAAGCTTTTTTTGATGTGCATCTGTGCTTCCCTATTCTCAACATTTAATTAATATAAATGGTCTTTTGATTTGAGAAAACATTATTTACATTTAATAAAATATCATATTATTTTTACTGTTTTTTTTTTAATTTCAAGAGCTTGTATAAGAAACCATTTAAACAGAAAATGAAAACAAAGGTAACATATTTTAAACTTGAAAATATGATACAAAATGAAAATAATGGAGCATTTTTACAGTTAAAAGTAAAGGAAAAACATGTTTTCTTAAAGTAAACAGCTCATAAGATTAAACCTTTGATACACAACAAGAGTAATCATCTAAAAGTTGATGAGATATGAGAATCAATATGCAAGGTAGTGAAGCAGAGACACCAAAGAGCAAGAAGAGTGAAGGGTCATCTAATGCTCAGTCTTCAAGTGTTGCTGCTTCTAAACCCAAGAAACCCGTCTATTCCTGTGAGTTAAGCAATCATTGAATTAACTAGTCTTTCTTTGGGTTTAAGAGCCTTTTTTTTTACATGCTATTGATAAGGAGTATCTACCGATTAAGTTATTAATTGTTGATATTTTGCTAATAAGTGATTTTTCAATTTGATGCTTTTTGTGTATAGACTGAGTGGAGGAGAGAAGAGGATGATAAGCTACTTCATCTTGCTAAGCTTATGCCCACTCAGTGGAGGACAATTGCTCCAATTGTTGGCCGTGTTGGATAAGTGGCCTCAATAACTTAAGAGATGGTGAATTAAGTTTCAAAATTTTCCCACTAACAAACTTAAATCCCCTTTTAAATGATAGACTTAGAATGCAAAAGAAGAAAAGGAAGAAGAAGAAGCAATCAATTTAACAGTTTTTTTAAATGCCCAAGACAAAGTAAACTGTAGTAAAATAACTGAGATAAGGAAACAGAGAAATGCAAACTTGACTTATACTGGTTCGGCCACTTCTCGTGCCTACGTCCAATCCTCAAGCAACCCACTTAAGATTTTCACTAACTTTGTAAAAAAAAAAAAATTTTACTTCTGAACACCCAAGGAATCTCTTTCCCTTATGTTCAGGAAACTCATAATTCAAGAGACAACCAGTCTCTTGATTACAACTTACTTTCTAAGAAGAACAGAAAGATTTCTCTCCTTTAGAGTGGATAATACAATTTGATGTTCTTTGATGAACTCTCAATAGATTTTCAAGTGTTTGCCCAAGAGTTGTTGAGAGAGTATTTGACAATAAAGTTCTCTTAGAATATCTTTATCTTGCTTTTTGAAGACAGACACACATATATATAGGTCATTCGTGCCTTTTCAAAATGGTTTGAAGAGATATGTCTTTTCAAAAAGTTTTTTCTGAAATTTTTCACCGATAATCGATTACACAGTTATATTTTAAAGGGTCATGACTTTTCAAATTGAATTTTAAGAGTTTCATTGCTGGTAATCAATTACACATCAATGGTAATCGATTACACATTCAAAATTCAAATTTCAAACCCTTTTAAAAAGCTGATTTGCAAACTTGTCTTCTGGTAATCGATTACATTGTTTGGTAATCGATTACCAAAGCCTTGACATGTTGGAAACAATGTGTTTTGAGGCAAAAGCTTATCTTGAATGAATCTTGAAACAATGCTTGTTTGTTGAAACAACCTTGTCTTAATCTTGAAGCAATGCTTAATCTTTGAATGTTTGTTGAAGTGATCTTGAAAGCAACATTGTTTGATTATTCTTTGACATCATCAAAATCATGTATTTATACATTCACAATCTCCCTTTTTTTTATGATGACAATCATTAGCAAGTGAATTCTTCTCAGTATCATCAAAACTTGCATTATTCACAGGCTGTACCCCTATTTCTCAGTACAGGTAACAAAATTGTTGTTGGTACTTGAGGCAGTTTATGGTAGTAAATTGAAGTGAATGAAGTCTCAGAAAATTCATATTGAGTCGGATTTCTTAGAACACAAATAATTGAATAACAAAAATTCATATATCATATGGGTATTATTGGATTCCTAAAAAAATATATAAAGATAAAAGCTTCTGGCAATAATTTATTTAAATTTATAATCACTGTAAAGGTCTAAGAAGCTATATTGTATTTTTTTCACATTTAGAAATTGGTAGTGGTAGGTTTGGTGCACTTAGGTCAAAAAGAGTCACATAATTTTATGGAATGATTCACAAGTAAAAAGAGTGACCCACAAAAGTATTGGAAAGAAAAAAATGAAAAACGTAATTTTGGAATGATCCACAAGTAATTTCCTTGGTCCAACGCACTATAACCAATTAAAAATAAACAAAACGGGAAAAGTGTTGGACTTTATTACCAATTAAAACACGGTTTCTTCTTGCGGAAGATATATAATGGAAAAAAAAAGGTTAATAATACAAACAAAAGGGGTACTTTGGATGGTTTCTCCAATAATTTTACATATGGTCTTTTTCTTTTTCCAATATATGTTGCAGAAAATAAATCAATCATTCCACTCTTACTAGTTAAGATGCTTTCTTGTAACTTTGGTATTTCTTGAAACTTCTCACTATATTTCTCACCACTTACCCAAGCATGTCCCTAATTATATATACACACACACCTCTCTATAATACCTTAATATTTCAAATATCCAGCAGAGAGAGTAACCGTAACCTCTCAATATAAGCTGCACTTATATTATTGATTTTTCTACATTTCTAAATCCACCTCTACCATATATATCTCCACAAACCTCTCTATCCATATCTAAAATCTAAAATTTCAAAAAGATCTCAATTAGATTTCCCTCTCTCTTTCTATCTCTAGCTATTGCAAACCTTTCCCTCTGCCTTCAAAGTAGGAAAATTCATGGGTCTTTGAGACATTGGTGCTTCACTGCCCCCAGGGTTTCGGTTTTACCCGAGTGATGAGGAGTTGGTCCTTCATTACCTTTACAAAAAGATCACTAATGAGGAAGTTCTGAAGGGTACCTTGATGGAAATTGATTTACACACGTGCGAGCCATGGCAACTCCCTGGTATATATACATATATTTATCATCCTTGCTTGATCTTGTTAATATATATGATTATATATTGAGAAATCATTGTTTTGTTCTACATGGCCTCTTCTATATTTATGTTTTACCATATCTTAATTAATTTCCATTTCTTTCTCATCTTTTCTGTGTGTTTTTGTGATTGTATTAGTAGAATCATCACAATGATTACTCACATTCACAAACGAGACTTATATAGCCTAATTAATCCTTGTTTGCTCATAAACATGTGGTGTCAACTATAAAGCTTCATTATTGATTCAAACAATATACACAAAATAATTCAAAAAATTAATGACCATAAATTAGATTGTAAATATTTTAAGACGGTTTTTCAAAAAATCATTTTAAAATTTTAAAATTATTTTAATTTTTTTTATTTGAAAAAAAAACATTCTAAGATGGTTGTGTGAAAAACCGTCTTAGATTATAGGTATTCTAAGACGATTTTATGAAAAATCGTCTTGGAATCCTAAATTTAATTTAATTTTTTTAAAAAATATATATATATTAAGACGGTTATTTTTCTAAGAATGTTTTAGAATGTGTAACTTTTCTAAGACGATTTTTTAAGAATCGACGTTGATTACAAAGATGATTCAAAATCGTCTTTAAAAGTGTCATAGATCCGATGTAGTTTAAAAGTGTCATAGATCCGATGTAGAATCATTTTTTTGCAATAATATTTTTTCTATCTCTTTCTTTGTTACTCCAGATCCACCCCATATTAGAGTGGACAAATATCAATTCTCTTGTAGAAACGTGTCTTGATGTAAATTACTGAAGAATGAAAATTTCACCTAATGCAAGCATGTTGAAAATTCTACTTAAACTATACGTTTGAATTAATGAGAGGGAAATAAACATGCAAATTAAATTTGATGGTTATTTTTTTTTAAAAGAAGCTAAACATAGAAATGTTAATTATATGACAATTAATACCAGAGGCTTTTGCAGAGTCAAGTATGCTTAAATTAGATGTTTAAATTTTTGTTAACAAAATGGTTAAGTTGAATTCTATCTGAAAATACACGCTCAATTATCAAAGATTTCATGAGTCAAAAGCCAATATGATTCACACTTCCCATGCCTTATACATATTAAATTGAATTTAATAAATAAATAAAAAGCTACGTAATTTTCTTCCATGAGGAGAGGGTAATACCTTTCTTTCTGACTATATTTTTGTTCTACCATTTATCATTTGCAGACGGAGAAAACTATTCAGTAAATATTTCTATATGTCACACATGAGTTTTGACCCAGGACTTTATCTATATAAAACAATAAAGTTTTGTTAAGTTGAAAAATGTTAACCTAGTTGGTTAATTAGTTAATACAGAAACAGTCATGCTCTAGAAGTACATCAATTCTATTTTCAAATCCCAGGAAAGAAACCTTTTGTTTATTTATTCTGAGTAATATTTTACTAGTTTATGTACCAGAAACCGCGTTGTTTTGATACCTATTATGAGGAAAGACTGAGAATCCATAACTTGACCTCCAATTCTCCATGAAATTGAAAAATGTCTACTCCTGGCTCTTATCAATTTGCACATGATAGTTTGAAATAAACGACAAATAATAAATCATAATTAAATACTAGCAGGATAAATCTATATTAAAATCGCAACAGGGGAATCCTCATGCTGGTCAATGTCTGAATTATTCTGCTTTCGTGTATCCATAAACTGACAAAACGACTGCCAATTGCAATCTAGCTAGTGATTAGCTCACTACTTGTAACGTACGCCGTGCGTACGTAACTGAGTATGCTGATAATAAAAAAAATGAAAGGAAACATTTTCTCGTGATAAAATTATAAAGTGAGTATACTACACCTTAGTGTTGCTGTGAAATTTTTCAAGAAAATCAAAATGGATATTTGACGGAAAGGTATATTTCAGTTTTTGATAGTCCTAGAAAGAAATTGAAGTATTAGAAAAAAAGAGTATTGTTTCAAGTATATCTATTAACATCAAGTGTCATTTTTCATAAAAAGATAAAATTTAACTCTTTTTTTATTAAAAGCTAACAACTTATTGAAACTTTGCCAAGTATTGTTTAAAATTTATCATTTATTTAATCTACTATTTCATGATAAAAAACAAAGTGACCGTGTGAACTAGGTTTCTTGAAGTAACTTAAGGTGTGAAGCTCAAAATGGATAGTAGTCCTTTTGCTGAAGTTCCATAAGTTAGTAAAATAAGTTTTTTTAAAAAAAAAAATATTTTTGCTACCGTGATTCAGAATATATATATATATATATATATATATATTAAGCTTAAAATGATTGATAAATATGTCAATACTTAATTATCTCTAGAAAATTGACAATGGAACGTAGTTTGAAAATTCAATAGATATCTTGGATGACAAAAGATATCACGAAAAATTGAAAATAAAATCAACTTTATAAGAATATATTATGCATGACCCTAATTTCAGACTTTTACGTTTTATTTTTTATCCTTTGCAACTAGTTAATTTTTTGTTAATGTTAATTTATGATAGCCTGGCAAGGTTTATCAGGTATCTTTAATCTGTTAAAAGACTTATGTTTGTAGAAGCCTAACTATGTTGCTTTTATATCATTTATTATAAGAAAGAGTTCATTATATGGGGAATAAGGCTTGTATAATTTATGAATTCTAATATATAATTAATTTGAATTAATAATAAAGAGATAGTGTTTAGAAAAAGTATGTTAGATAATAATGATTTATTAAACTATAGAGGGTTGACCGATCAGTAATTGGTTCGAATGATATTGAATTTCATTCCTTAAGTAAGGTGTAAGGTTTTAAGTTTGAGTCTTGTTGGTAGAAAAAATGTGATTTGAGGAGAAGAACTTCATTAAAGATAAACAGATTTTCCGATGAAGATTAATCATAAATAAAATTAATAATGAATATTTTGCCGCAATTACTTGGTTAAAAACAAAACAAAAAAAAACTTACAAGATTGATTAGGTGGAATAAGTAGAATATCGTATCTAACATGTTACAAGTAAATTTCATGCACTCTTTAAATATGTAAGTTTTTCCGACATTGGATTAGAATGTCATCTCTTCTCTCAAATGTTTTTCTCTAAAAAAAGATAATGTATTACATTACTAATATTTATTTATTTTTGTTAGTTTTGATTGGAAGATATGTAATGAATTACCAGATTTATATTTTTATGTATAATTAATTGTTTTAGTATATTTTTTCTTAATGTTTGCCATATTCATGAGTTTGACCTAATCAAGTCCTTGAGTTTATTGATTTGAACAAGATCCTTTTTCACTCCTACCGAACTATATCGGCTGCTTTGATCACCACAAATTTTCTCAGGAAATAAAAGTACATATCTTCCCCCTTCTGTATTATTGATAGCTAGTTGCAGGATTTGTAAATTGGACAAGATCGACTACCAGTTAGGCCGGTGCGCATGGCTTAGGCTAATTAATATTTATGTCTCATAATATGAATATACTTTGTACGAACTACGAAGATCAATTGGTAAAGTATGAACGCTGGACGAGAAAGTAAGCAATTCCAGTTTGTTTATTTGGATGGAAAACAGTGACAAATATTATGACAAATATAGACTTGAAAATTTTCCTTACGACACATATGAGAAATTAAGAATATCTGTACCGGGTCATGAGCCGTCTTAATCAATTAAAGCCTTCATCCAATTAATTAAACCAGTCGTATGCATGATTGGAGAAATATACAAGTTTCCCTAATTTACTGAAGAAAATATTTTATGATTTTAAATTTAAAGTACATTTAATACTACACCCTTTGTTCCACTCTACATGAAGTTTTAGTAAAAAAAAATATTTTAAATTAATTATCGTTTTACAAAATCAATTATATATATATATATATATATATATATATATATATATATATATATTAATTAATTATGGAATATCCTCAGTAGAAATAACTATTATTGCATAATTAATCAGAAAAAACCTAATTAATTAAAGAAATAAAGAAGATATTAAGATTTAAGAAGAAACATATATAATATAATATATTTTGTGAAATTTAAAATATTGATTGTGTTTCTTTATTATACGTG
>NC_038248.2:9498417-9499872 GCF_000004515.6 Glycine max
ATATATATATATATATATATATAGATATATATATAGATATATATATAGAATATTGTTTTATTTAGTAAATAGGAGGACTAATAAAATGATATTGCACCATAATTTAAATTTGTTCTTATTATATACATATATATATTCAAGTTGTTAAATTTACACAACTTTGCATGATGTAATAAGATCAAAGAATCACGTTATTGGCCTAAGAAAAACATCACGTTACCGAATTTTAAAAGATAGGTGAATATATAATTTTCTTTGATTAATCTTAGAGTATTTGGCACTGCTTTCTAGCCTAAAAGTTTTTCTCCGACCACTGTTTATGGATATGTTTGACAAAGATTTTAATAAAATTAATTTTGAAAGAACAATAAAAGAATTGATTTATCAAAGAATTACTTTTAAAATATTACTTTCTGGAATGAAATTAAAAAATATAAAGAATAATTAATTTTTAATGAAATAATATAAAATCACTTTTAAAAATGAAATTACAAAAAAATAATGTACTTCTTACCAAATACTATTACTTAATATTTTTTAATGAAAATATATTGAATTAAAGGATTAATCCCCACTTGAGTATATTGATTTGGCCTGAGAAGAATTCTGCAAATGAAATTACCATCGAAGAAGAAAAAGTAGCTTTAATTCTTTTAGTGAAGTCACAATAACATGCTTCCATAAGAAAGAAAAAGAAAGAGTAGCTTTAATTCTTTTAGAAAAATCCTTATATAGTGTTAATTATTTTAGTGTTGAATACGGAAAATAGCTCTCAAATGATAAAAAAAGAAGAAGAAAAGAAAGATAGAATTTGATCTCCCCTAAATAGGAAAGTTTATTATTTGAATATAAATTTTGCTTTTTATAATAACAAATTATTTTTATTGTATATTAGCTTTTCATTTTTTTTCATGCAAACTATTTTCTCTTCTAAAATATATGGTTACCATATTTTATATAATAATATTTATTTTCAAAATATTTAAGTTTCTCTTTCGAACCAAAAAGAAAAATGCTCTCTACCACCAAACACATCTTAAAAGAAATATTTTTTACTTAGTAGAATTTTCCTCACGTGTTGATATGCAAAAGGAGGACAGAAGTTTCGTGTTACGTTTCAGGAAGAAACTAAGTAGCGGGTGTCAGATATATTATGTCACTATCTAATACCCATGGCCCCATACATGTTGTAATAATGTAATATGAAAGGCAAGAAGAAACACAAATTTTGACCCGTTTAAGGTACGAGGCATGAACGGTTACTATCTTTTTTTTGTTTTGTTTTTTTAACTTAGGTGAGTTGTGTGTTAGAGATTTATCATGGTCTTAGCAGGTATCAAGATTTAAAAATACTTACAGTAAAAATGATTTTCTCTCATATTCATAGTAAAAATTAAATTTACTTATAAATTATTTTTTCTCATATTTACAGCAAAAAGTAAATTTATATTTTTT